>NC_051180.1:179570363-179647863 GCF_013339695.2 Rhipicephalus sanguineus | reverse complement strand
CTTGTAACCCAATTTATGGAGGCAGACGTCTTTCCCCATTTTCCTATGGCTACAGAAGAGTAGATATGCCTAGGGACTGTAGAAAAGCATTAGTTAGTGTAGCGGTGCTGGATTCAATATCTCAAACGTTTCATATAATGCATTTCTTTCACCGTGATTTTTATTGGTCATTTTTTTCATTTTAATTCATTTACTCACATAAGTTGTTATCGCGGTTACAGTGCCTGCGCCTCGCACTTGGCCTGAGGATTTTTTCCTGTTTCTTCTTAATATTTTTTAAGGCCTGGTTGTATCTGTTTTCACTTGTTTGCTTTTACCCAGGCAGCACGCCGGCATTGGACCAATCTCGGAACAATGTTGGTAAACATTGGCAGAAATATTGGTCCTGCGTTGGCTTTTGGGGGTTTGCTACACCTAAATGTGCATTGGTCCAATATTGGACGCCAATGATTTTCCAATAATGGCAAGGACGGCTGTAGCCAACATTGTCTGTCCAACATATCGCCAATAATGGCAAGGATGGCTGTAGCCAACATTGTTCGTCGTACGTATCGCCAACATTGTATAAATATTGGCAGCTCCAATGTTTTTTGCCAGCCTTTATCGTTGGCTGCACCATCGTTCTTTTATTTCCAGCGTTTAACGCTGGAAATGAAAACATTTTCCACTGAATGTGTAGTTTAACGTGAGGTAGATTTTTGTGCACGTAAATAAATGCATGTTGCCCACGCTTTTGCTTTTAGGCAAGCAGCAGGGATAATGAGCGTACAAAAGCTGAGAGTACACACAAGTTTATTCTGCATGTATACATATGGCAAAGATACTGCAAGTTTTGAAAATAATTTCGCATTTCGCGCTTTGTTCTGCTGACCGCTTGCTGGCAGATAACAGCTGCACAGAACCTACACTAATTACCTTCAATAACGTCCTTATATTAGAAATCGGGGAAACGGGACCACTCACAAACACACACAGCCTCCCTAGGTGTTAGCGCTTATTTGATTTGTCAGTTCACCGAAGGTTCAAATGGAAGACAGTGAAAAGCGAAGCGTGATACAAAATGAAATAAATGAACATGTACACGTGAACAGACATTCGATACAGCCGAGATCCATAACCACCTTGAACTACCAGAAAGTTCATCGCCTATTTATTAATTAAAAGGTGACTGCGGCAAGAGCTTGAAAGTCTGCGACAACTTCACAACTAATAAAAATTTGTGTGTTACAAATCCATCATTTCTTTGCGCGAATCCAGCGGCGAAGGGCAAATGAAAAAAGGGTGTTAAGCTGACGCACTACAACGCGAGAAAAGAACAAAATAGCACACGGAAATGCTAACAACATCGCTGAGGGCGAGAACTTAACCAACCTACTTCGAAGCGCACAATAAAGCCCCCCACATCGGTATTCACAAACTAGCAAATTTAAAAAAAACTTACGCGGTAATGTAGACAATAATAAACGCAGCACACATTTCACTTACGAACAACACGGAAAGTAACATGCGACGAAGGAGAAAAACGACTTACTGAACGCGATACGAACACAAAAATCCGGCGGAAAGTTTGCGAGTTGTCAGAACACATCGGCGCTCATCTGCGGATCGCTCTTCAAAAGTCAAAACAGTCAGGTCCGATGAAGAACAGGGCAGCTGCCTTCTCACTGTGGCATCGCCGTCGAATCTCGGTATCCGTAGAATCGTGGCATCCTGTCTCGGTATCCGACTCCGTTTTTTCCCGATATGACTCTCGACTGAATACTGAGGGGCGCGCGCCCGCCGATGCTGGGAGCCCGAACGAGGGAAAGTAACCGCCACTGACTGACGAAGAATAGCCGCCGGCCAGAAGAGGCCGAAACGCGTACGCATCTTCCGAGGTGCCGTCGTCTCCCGCCATCTCCCTCAACCCCCCCCCCCTCGTTTTCGAAGGCATTGAAAGCGAACCGTCGTGGGCGGAGCAGCCGTCAAGTGACAAGTGTTTTATGACCAGCGACCACCGCGCTGCCCCACTGCCGCGAGGAGAGGACGCGTGAAATTCCGGAGCAAAACATGGCGCCGCGCTGCTTCTCCGGCCTCCCGATCACCGAGAACATTTATTCGAAGTGAACACGTCTGGTTGTGTGAAGCGTTGAAAGTGCAAACATAACTCATCGATCATTTAAAGATTCCGCGGGCGATACCGTAGTCTTGGACAGCACGTCGCTGTAGCGCGCACACAAAGAAGTTATAATCCTGTAATCACACCAGTCGTGTACCAAACACGAAAATACACAGCGTGGTTGAAGTCACATGAAATGTTTTGATTGTTTGCCGCTAATAAAGCCGTGAGAATAATTTCGGTGCGTGTGCGGTGCGCAGAAGGCGCACCAGCGCAGAGGCCATTGCGAAGCAGATGACTTCTATTCTACTCCATTAACTCGTCAACGCTATGTACAGCTTCAATCAATGTAAAAGTAGGGTTTTTTGGTTGTTTTTATACAGTTGCGATGTATACGCTGGCTGTATCACACAATTAACGTTAACTTTCAACAAGCATTGCAAAGTGAAATTTTGTTTTGTGTTTCCTTTCTCATAGATGTATTTCCAACAGCGCGCAAAACTCAGTTGAGAACTTGGTACTTATTTTACATTGCTCAACATCTGTAAAACGAATTTGGTCCAACTATTTAACATATATTTTGTGCCACACTAAATGCCAACCTAAAAATCAAGACCCTGTGTGCGCCATTGTGCCCTTTCTTATAGACTGGAATTTGCAGTTTTGTTTGTTAGCTGACAACGATGGACTGTTTTTGCCATCTTTATACAGTAAAAGCTCGTTAATTCCACACTTATTAATTCGGAAAGTCGGATAATTAGGACGCGTTCTCTGGTCCCTGCAAGCATGTTTATTTTTTAACGGCATCACACTCTCGTTAATTCGGCCATACCTGTCCGCAACCCGGTTAATTCGGACGAACCTCTTAGTAGGATGGGGGGCGCTGCGTCGAACCTTTGCCCCCCCTAATGGGGAACCCTGCGCACGCCTATGGTGATAAGTAACCAGAAATCTTCTTTGAGGTGCGCTGGATGCCGGACAAAGTGATTTTCATAATAGCGTGCATGCAGGTGGTGGCTCGATTCGGGCTAACCTTCCCTCAGTGATGGTAAAAGGGGAAAAAACATTCTTGCCGATTAATCATGCATATGCTTGCCAGTGTTTAAAAGACATTGGAGCGACAACGTGTAAGTCTGGACAATATTGTCCGGCGCGTAGCATTGGCCGTCCAATATTGTTTAACCAGTCAGATTGACTGGACAATATATCCGATCTACTGCCATTACTTAACCAATATTGTTTTACCAACGGATAAGCTGGCCCAATATTGCCATCCATACGGCCTGGTTCTGCCAATATCGTATTTACATCGGGAACCATGGGCCGTTGTTGCCAACCTCAAAGAATAGCACGACCAATATTGTATGTTGGCTGGCAAAGATGGACCATTATTGGCATCCTTGTAGGCTGGCTTGCCAACATTGGTTTTATAGTGGTTTGTATGGGCCATCATTGGGCCATCGTTTGCCAACGTATAAACAATATTGGACCAATGTGCTGTGCTGCCTGGGTATATGAGCGTGTAAGTTGTGCGCGCACGGTGTTATTGAAGTAAGCGTGCTAACTTTCAGCGACAATGCAGACTGCTTTCTAATATTTACTGGCGTGGAAGTTTTGATGGGAAAGGCGTCGTGGTGTTGTGTGCCGTAAAAAGAAGTGGTAGTCGCAATAGAGTTTCAGTTGTAACTACAGCGCTCGTTCAGTGTGGCGTGTTTCCTTCGTCCTCGTCTTTCTGCGCTGTTTCCCCAGCTAGGATAGAGCGCATTGAACTTGATTAATCGTCCACATGCTTCCGGAAACATTATCTCGAATCTTCACAGGGCTTTTCGTTGCACGGGCAGTACAAGGCAAAGCGTATAGCTTTATTCTAAGGTACAACACAACTGTTTCCATACGATATAAAATGAATTAAGCACGACTTCCGCGCCTCTCGCTAGAGCTCCATGTAAGATGTCGCTAAAGGCCACAATCACCCTACAGAGGCTAAAGAATAGTGTTTATTTGTTTGAAGTTGGAGAGCAAGACATTTTGTTTAACACAGAACAAAACAATTCTTGCTTGTAATCTCGCATTTACTAGAAGTACTGTAAAAGTTGGTTTAAAAAGCGTTTTCACCGTTTACGAGAAGTGACATTCAGAAGAGAAATTCTTTAAGAGTCTCGTAAGCGCCCTGTCCATTTCAGTACTGAATTATTCGCTATCGCGATCGCGCAGCAGCCGTCACTACTGGTGTCTATTCGGTCGTTTTTGAACTCTGTCCAGTGAACAGGCACTGAAATAGACAGCCCAAATAGTTGACTGTTACGGAGTATTCCTCTAGGAGACGGATATAAGAAAAATCTGAAAGAACACTTCCATCAGCTCATCAGATATAGCTTTTCAGAAAGGACTGAAAACAAGCTTTAGCGCTACGAGGCTATCGGTAAATGCTTTTTCAAAAAGTGTTCTTTTAGGAAGCTCCAATATTCAATCGAGGAAATATAGTAGTGCAAGTTTGTGAGCTCACAGTTAAGAGCACCGGCGTATGGACATGTAGAACGGCAGATCGGTGCATTAGTTGGCATAGACTGGGCGCTGCCTGAATGTGAGCCTGCGTGAGCCCCACAATGTCTGCTGCGATTTCGCACATGTCTGCCTATTGAGCAAAGTTTGGCAGCGTACACGACGCAAAGACGAGTGGGATGGCTGAAATCTTAATATAATATAATATAATATAATATAATATAATATAATATAATATAATATAATATAATATATATATATATATATATATATATATATATATATATATATATATATATATATAAAGAAAACCTGGTATTTGCGTGAGTTCACCATCTGTATCACATTTAGATTGTCAGATTTCATTTCTGCACGACACTTGAATCCAGTTGACCCTCCTCCCCACTGGTATTTTCCTTTTATCTATTTTCTGTTTTACTCTGTATCTCATCTTTGAATAAGTGGCCGCTTCATTGTTTGTTTCCCGCTAATGTCTGTGTAGTTAGTGTCAAGATGCAGTACTTCACTTCACCGATCCATGACGGTGAAACCAACCCCCGCCAGCTGATCACTGCTGATTTCACAGATCACTGTGAAAGCAAGATGGTGTGAGAGATCTAAGTCGCGTTTGGGAAACCTCATGCACGAGCTCCGGTAGCGCTGTGGGTAGAGCACCCAGCACCTGTCGTCGCGGACCGAGAGGTCGTGCGTTCGACTCCGAGGTAACCCAAATCAAGGAAACTTTTTCTTAGGCTTTTTCTTTGTTATCTATACGTGTGGATTTTAGAGATGTCACATCCGTGACGGAAATGTTGTCAGTGAAACCTTGGTGGACCCCGCACTAAGATACTTTCGTGTTAATAACATAACATATACTTTCCTTGGCTTGTTTGTCTGCTGGTTCTTATTAAGGTTGTGTCTAACACAGAAAAAACGGACCCTTTAACTCCCCTTTTTTCCTTCGTTCATAGCGAGGGTCTCGTTCTGGCAGACTGGATGCCTTCAGGTATTATGCGAGGCATTATTGGTCAGCTGCCAGCTCGTAAAGAGATCACGTGTTACGTGACACCAGCAGGCATAAAAAAATCACAGCATATCCACGAAGTAAATGATGATGAGTGGGCGAAGCTGCGGAGGTTCATCGGTAAACCGTGAATCTTCCGTGAATTCTGCCCAGTACATCATCACCGACGTGAGATCGGGCGCGTTTATACTAAAGGTTCGATGAGTTATGACGACTTGCAGCTCACTTTAATTTTACATGCACGCTGTGAATTTTCATTGTTTAGAAAACCATTGCTTTAGAAAACATCTGGCGTCTTTTGTTAAGCAGCTGGCGTCTCTTCGTTTTGCTTTAGAAACATCTGGCGTTCTTTCGTTTTGCTTTTACAAAACATCTGGCGTCTTTCGTTGGTTTATTTCATCAATCAACGGCGTTTTGAACAAAATTTTGATTGTTTAATCACGCACAGGAGAAATCTCACCGGGCACTACCTTGGAGGTTAACAATGGCTGCTAATGGGAATGAGAGACAGAAGAAGTCGGCTTTTAGCTAACACTTACACTTCTACTTCTACTAACGTTTCCTACTGGAACATGCCAATGGCTGCTAATGGGGAATGAGAGACAGAAGAATTCGGCTTTTAGTTAACGCGCACGCTGCGAATTTTTTATTGTTCAACAACGCACAGGAAAAATCTCCCACCGGCACCACCGTGGAGGTCAAAGCGTAAGACTGGTTACGCACTACGACTACTACGACTACGACTACGACTACGAGGGACGAACGGGTGCCGCCTTAAGGAGCTTCGCCCCTAAAATTACACCATCTCCCGCTAAAGGGGACCATGAGGCGATGCGAAGCCGGAGCACTTGCACGATCGCGTTCCGTTGGCGTTCGTTGGGCATGCTACCGACCTCGCGTCGTGGAACGCGAAGAGAGACGCTACGCGCGTTATATCTTCCGCCTAGCCTGGCCGTTAATTCTCACAGGGCGAGCGGGGAACGCGGTCGACAGGCGGGTGAGAGGGGGGCAGCGTAGGAGTGGAGAGAGAAGGGGTGGGGACGCGCATGCGCTCGAGCTCATCGCGGCGTTGCGCAGGAGAGAATTTCGGCATGTCTAGCCCGCGTTTCAGAGGAAGAGTGGAAAGGGGGAGGGGAGAGGGGTATGGGAGAAGGGGAGTGGAGAGGGGAAGGGGAGATGGGAAGGGGAGAGGGTGAGTAGAGAGGGGAAGTGGAGATGAGGTGTGTGGAGAGGGTATGCGCATGCGCAGTAAGGGTGGTCACGCCGCACACCACCACCACCACCACCAGATTGAGCTCCGCCTTAATGCATCTAAAAAGTCTTCCACGCTCGCCGTCATGGCTACCAGCGGCGCTGACTAAGAGTCCCAGAGTTAAATGCACAGGCATACTCGATAATGTGGAAAGGAGTACGACCGCCGCCGTAGCTGGATTGATAGAGCATCGGACGCGTGATTCGAATGTTGCAGGTTCGGTCCCTGCCAGCGCCAATTTGTGTTCTCGTTCAATTCAACTTCTTGACATTTATATCAAAATTACTGTAAATAGCGCCCTCCTACTGTCTTTGACTTGATTATTAGTTCTCATTAAGGTTGTGTCTAAGATTATAACAAGGATTATTTAAGTGCGATGCATTCTCACTAACAAACCATAAGTAATGAGTCACACGGCCTCCTATGCATTTGTCTAAAAGAACAAGAAGGCGAAAGCAATGTTCTTCTTCATTTGCACTGGGACGTTAAACCCCAGATGTTATCTTCATTTGCATACTTTTCTTCTCAGTCAATTGTATCGATAGTCTCGCAGTTCTGAAAGCTGCCTGCACTTCACGTGGTTATTCAGTGCTTTCGGGACCGGACTATTTAGGACCAAGCGACGATGTCATCCTATGACGCCAGATATGTGGCGTCATAATATCGTCATAGTGACGTCAGAAGCCTTGACGCTCTATGGCGTCATAATGACGTCATCCCATGATTAAGCAACGTAGAAAGTTGGGCAAGTTGGTAAGGATTCGTTTTAGTCAAACTGCGCAAGAGGACGGGACACGAAGAAAGAAGCTAGACAAACAAGCGAGCTGCGCTTGTTTGTCTCGCTTCTTTCACTTCTTTCTTTCCATTTGTGCTCACTTTCTTTTCACTTCGCTCACTTCTTTCTTCGTGTACCGTCCTACTAGTCAGCGCTAATCGCCGCCATGGCTGCGATTGGCGCTGACTAACACTCCAAGGTTTAAATGCACATATATATTCCATAAAGTGGACGGGAGGATGACCGCCGCCGTAGCTCAGTGGTAGAGCATCGGACGCGTTATTCGAAGGTCGCAGGTTCGGTCCCTGCTGGCGGCAAGTTATCTTTTCGTCCACTTTACTTTCTTCACATTTACATTCTAAATACTACAGATAACACCCCCTATACTTTCCTTGGCGTTATTGTCTGCTAGTTCTCATTAATATAGAGCCTAAAAGAAAACTAGCCCTTAAGAGTCATCTTCTTTCCTACGTCCTACTGCGCAGTTTGACTAAAAATCATCACATGATTATGATTTTTCGCATCGTTCTTATCGACACCGACAGTCACTTAGATTTCGCGTTTGGCGAAGCATCTAAGACTTCCGGCATAAAAAATAAAAAGCTAATGTGTTCAGGTAAATTCTACTTGGGCGACTCGCGTTTATCTAATTCACACAACAAAACGTCCCCGCCAAGCACAGATTCAGCATATGCGGACGGATAGAGCGGACGGCCGGGAGCGTCTCTTTCAGGAGCTGGCTCGCCAGGTTCTTAAACTGGGGCGAAGTCCCGCGCCGTAACCCGCATCCATTGCTCCCGCTAGATTGGCTCAGCGCACGCTCGCGCGAAAGAGAAGTCTTCTTCCTCTTGTTCTTCGAGTGCCTTGATGATGACATTAACGCCGGCAAAACCACTTATAGCATAGTCAACTGTAGCATGCGGTGCTCGCTCCACTCCGGCGCGTGCCCTAGTTTGATAGGATACCGTTAGAGGCCCACAACTGCGAGTTTCCTCTCTCTTTCGACAGTCGTCACTCAGTGTGCTTCGATACTAATAACATGAACGAAGAAGACAAGACAGCAGAGCGGAGGGCTCGCAAAGAAACAGCAGCGTGGGCTCGGCTCGCCGCCAAGACCCTGCGGTGAGAGCTCGCGAGGCCGCAGAGAGACAACAGCGTTTTCCGGCCACCGAGATACAAGCCCACGAAGCCGAAGCAGCGCGGAAGCGGAAGCACGAGAACCTCGAAGAGGTATGGCCGCGGAATGCAGCGGCCGAGCGCCGAAAGCGGTCGCTACCTGAAGTTGGTGGCGTAGGCGCGCTTCAAGCGGGATTTCCTCGACCACACGTTCGGGCGCAGCTGCGAGGTCTACGACCGCTTGTGCATCGACAACAACCTAGCCCCAATCGCTGCTATAACAACGTGTCACGTCTTTATATGAAACTAGAGGAATTGTACGCCATATCCACGAAGTGAATGATGATTGGGGAACTACAGTTGCCAAAAGTCTCGGACAACGTTTGTCAATTCTTCATATGATGGTAGAGGACTTGTACGGAAGATTCACGCGTTTCCCGACCTTCTCCGAGCTAGCTTCTCCATCATCATTTACTTCGTGGATATGGCGTGATTTTTTTAACGTAACACCTCCTCACGCCATTCTGACGTCACAGTACCCGTGCTCTCGCCTTGTGGGGACGTGGCGTACTTTTGGATTTCGGTGTAATTATTACGGCCTTGAGGAAGAACCAAACGGATATTGCCAGCCGTTTATAGACGTCTTTTTTTTTCGTGCTTTTACATATTTTCGTCCCAGCCTTCGTCATTTTTTCTTTACTTTGCTGTCTTCTCCAACTTCCTTTGCTCTACCTCTTACCTCCCGAATGTGTAGGCAGGCGCTGTGCCCGTCTAGATGGCAGTTGCCAGCTTGCTTTCTTTGTCTTTTCTCTGTGTGCTTTGTATCTGTGCATGCAAATCAAATAATAATAATAATAATAATAATAATAATAATAATAATAATAATAATAATAATAATAATAATAATAATAATAATAATAATAATAGACAGAACAATTGATAAGCTCTTTCGAGGGTCAAGTAAAGATCATAACCGAACGTAGCTATGTACAGAAAACTGTCATAGGAGTAAGGCTCTTTGACAACGCAACCGAAACCACAGGTGTGCGCAGGGTTTTTCATTACGGGAGGGGGTGGGGGTGGGGGCGAAGTTTTACCGAAGCGCCCCAGTCATGCTTATTGGTCGATTCTGAACGAACACAAGATACGCAAAATATGCAAAAATGAAAATAAAGCGATAGCATTCTTTCACAGCGGCCTGTTTTTGGTCTCCGGCTACCCGCAGGTAGTGGTGGGAAGTAGACAGTTGCTGGAGTACAAAATTAAGCGTCCTCGGCCTGTTATATCTTCGAAAGCTTGCATAGCCATAATCCTGCACATAACCCTGCACAACCACGGGAGAGGTACCACGGAGTGCAAGTATGGGGCAGACTTGGCGCACTCCATAGATTATTAACGGAGTGGCCGCTCCCCTCGCCCCTCTCTGTCCCCTCTCACCTGTACGCACATCTAGGCGTGAAAGATAAATATTTTGTCCTACTAAATAATGAACTGACATGCCTGCTTTGTTAATGTTTAAGTAACGGAAGCATATGATCCTCTCTCTATTTGTAAAGTCATTTTATTCCATCTTACACAAAATATAGTGTTTCGAAGGAAGCCGCAAGATGACGAAATGATTAAAAAGTCGGACTATGTGATTGATTTCAGAGCAAATCGTCGTAATCGTAAGCTTAATATCGGTGTTCTTAGATTTATCTGTGCTTTGCATCCTATAATAAACCTTCCAAATACCGTTGCTGCTATTCAGCTCAGCACTGTCGTCTTAGAACTGCCCAAGTCTAGGCAGAGTAGGCTTCCCACTAATAAAAAAAATTTCCGCTTTTGGTTATCTCCTATATTAGGTGATATTCGCGATTGCACACGCCGGTTTTTCAGTGATTTGAAAAGTCAAGAGTGCATCCTTGTCTGAATATTTGTTTCGAGTAAGGAGACTCATCTGGTGCCGAAATTTTCTCACTATCGTGTACAAGCAGCCGCTGATTACTTCCGGGGAGAAAAAAATGGAGGGTAATTAAGTTTGCAATAAGCAGGCAGAAGTCCCGCAAGCAGGTAGAAAAAAGTGGCTTTTTTCACTGAAGAATGAAGATCAACACGACTTCTGCTAAGGTGACATTTGAGGGAAATTTGAGTCAAGCACTGTAGGAATATTTGCAACCAGTTCCTTGGTGAAAACGGACGTGAAGTACGCATTCATGAAGTCAGAATGAAGCTTCTTCAGAACGAAAGAACCATCTTGCATTAACAAAGCTAGCCACTGTGGTGAATATACAGTTAGACTGTCCCAATGAATGTCTGGAAAGTTAAAAACACCGCGAAGCGTGAGGTTAGGGTAGGGAGTCTGACTATGCTTATTAATTAGAATGGTACTTAGATCGTCAATGAACGAATGACAAGAATCAGGTAGTCGGTAGTCCGCTATGACACCAGTGGCGTGATGAGCACAAAAAAAAGAAAAAAAAAAATCACATACAGGGTACCTAAACAAGAATCATCACGCCACTTCCCCTGCGATCAGCCCTTACAAAAATGGATTTAGACAGTCTATAGGGTGTCTAAAAATGGGTTTGCACAGTCTATAGACTGTCTAAATATATTTTTGTAAGGGAGGTCTGCAGCGCCGAAAAAAAACCGAAGGACAAGTTATCTTGTAAAAGTTCGTCATTGTATATATCAGCTGTGAGCCACGCTTCCGTAATAATGGCTCTATCGGTGCTGTTTTCATCCAATATAGCTTTCAGAGCGCGTCTTTTTATGGGAAGGAGCTTTGGTTAGTAAAACTTATACAGAGTTATCTCTTGGGGCAGTGGTTGCGCGCTTGGGAGTTCCCATAGAGGGATATCTCAAATGCATGGATGACTGCGGTGAGCGCTATGAATTTATCTCTTCCACGGAATGAGTTGTAGCATCGTACAGATGCGGTTTCTTAACGCAATAGCATTACAGAGCTCGTTTCGCAGAAATTACGGTGTCGGCGTCGGCTTCGTTGGTTGTGCGCGAAAGATCAGCGTTGCCCGTGAGCGAAAATTCAGACAGATGCATATAAATAAATAATACCTTGGTTCGAGTGGGAGTGGAACCCAGGCCATTTGCGTGGAAAGCAAGTGTTCTACCATACAGCCACGCAATTGCGTGGAACTCCTTCTGATATAAACCCTATAAGAATGTCTTCTAATGCGAGGAGTCTTCCTAACGCATGCGATGTTGCGTAGCAAATGCTTAGAATGCCGCCAGGCATCAACGCATGTGAATTGCAATATGAGTGACCGGCTTAAAGGCCCACGCATTACGAAGCACTAAGACATATTTAATCATCAGCATTAAGAAAGTGTGTTCGGCGTGTTACCTTGCGCACTCGAAGTGGGTACTTCGCTGACTCGCAAAAGGAAGAAGTATGGCGTTGTGGGCACTTCGCAACTGTATACTTGCAGTAGACATTCTAGGACAGTTTTAAACAGCTAATGTTACTCGCAGAGGTGTTCCTTCCCTTGTAGCATGGTTGAGGTGTCCACGGAGAAAGGAAGCTAGGCTACCGATTGAGAAGGCGATGCGAACGGGGCCCGATCACGCTGTCGCGTTCAACCCTTGAAGCGCAGCTCAGGCGTCCTCCAACTTTTTGTTCATGGTATGCTTATCAACATGACTTTTGAGAGAAGCAGAAATTTCCTAACCAAGCGAAATAAGTTTCCTCCTTGCACAAGAGCACAATAATTTTCACGGACTAAAACAACGAGTTTTTTAGCTTTGAATTGGCAGACACAATTTGCCATTTGTGTTTAATATCTCAATACAGACGATTATCTGGCGGTTCTTTCCTAGCTGGAAGTGGCCAAGTCTGTGAGTACGTTGAGTATCTTGAATATAAAGGCTGATATCGAGCTCCTGAGAGCGGTATGAAATGATACGTGATTCAGGCTGTGACCACGTTTCATCTTGCTTATGGGTGATCTCAAAAAAACAAGTTTTATTGTCGGAGGCGATACTGGGCGTCGTCGCATTTGTTCGAAAGCAGTTTGATATCTGACAAAAGTTTAGCCAAATTGGGATCGCTTACAGAGCTTGAGCTACTTAACGGATTTGTTTCGACGATTATTTTAGGGTGCCGACGCGCGAAGAAAGGCTAGAAATTGAATCCTCGACGATCGACTGAGCGGCGAGAATTACCGCAAGTTCGCTTAACATAGTATTTCATGGCCATAGCGATGGACTCAGGATATGGATTAGGATTACTATTCCCGTTGGGCGCTGGGCTGAATTCGAATTCCCCAGCTAACACTAACATAAGCTAAACGATGTAGCCGTAGATATGCTGATATAAAGGCAAGAACGATGTTGTTCGAAAGAAAATCAATGGCGTCTGTGGGGCACGAAACCGGAAGCAGAAATGCATTAATCAAAGTGAATGTAATTTTAATTCGGCAAGTAAGCAGCCTGCAAGAAGAAGGGTATTCTCACCATCAGCATAATTGTGATGGCGTGTCTCGAATAATCGCAGCATGGTGGTGGCATTTGTAATGCATCTGAAGTGACTGCACAGAGTGTAGCACTTGGTTGCCAGATGTAGAAACGATCTGGAGTTGGAGGCAGCCGCTACGGCGCGCCGTTGTTTCTGTTTACCTTGCTGTTGGTTTGTCGCCAAGCTTATCAATGGTTGTCCAGGTCGCAGCAGCTGCTTTGACATTAGAACGGCGTTGACGTGACCACCCATGTTAGTGGGTCCTGCATGAAGAAAAGCATTCTCGCGACCAGCGTAGTTGCGGTGGCCCGCCCCGAGGGATTGCAGCATGCTATCATTTACACATAATCTTAAATCTACATGTGTCACACGGCGTAACTGATTATTATACTTATCATTTGGAATATTGTTAAAAAATCAAATCATCTTTAGCTATGAGGCTACGTTTCGGCGGTCAATCCTAATTATCAGCTCAATTTTATTTCTTACACCAGAATCCAACAAGCGCCTGTTTTCGTACACGTCAAATCAACCTGTACGTATGCTAGCAGAATTGTAAAGGTTCCGTTGTGTTCCCAGGAAAGTAAAATGACGGCAACCTTGCTTATTTACGCATGGCTACAGCGTCGACGAAGTGATCTTCAAAGCTTGTCGATCGATTTGTGGTGTTCGACGTCCCGAAACGACTCAGACTTTCAGTGCAAGTAATTAAACATACTGTCAAATCGTACAGTAAAGGGGCCTTTAGCATTTCGCCTCCATCGAAATGCGAGCGCCGCGGCCGAGATAGAACTCTCGTCTATTGGGTCAGCAGCCGAGCACTGTAGCCACTAGGCCACCACGCGGGCTTTTGGTCAAAGCATATGATATTGTAACGAAAAGTGTTATATAACAGATGGGCATGCGTTACCAAGCATAAGGACTTTAACAGATGTAGGTGTAATATGACAAAGTGCGCCTATACTGCTCTGAAGAAGTTCATATTTTATCGAAAGAATACAGAGACATCGACGCCCACAGTGACTAAGACCGCAGAGCAGGAACAGTCGAACGATTTCAATTATTTCCACATGTGCACCAACATCCACCTCCTAAATATTTTTTGTCTGCTCAAATAGGTCATTCATATTACCGTTCGGATTAACAAGCATGAGTATATTGCATGATACTCTAATAAAGCACCGGAAAACTGTGCGCGATGACGGAATGGGCAATATATACAGCCCACGAACCTAGAGCATGCATGCTCTAGGTTCGTGGGCTGTATATATTGCATGTGGGTATACATGCAAACGCTAAGGCCCCAGTCGCTAAGTGTTACCCCGTGCTTCAGTAATGTGCTCTTTCGCTGGGAAGTCGCGCAGCGCCTTGCTTCCTCACATAGCAGCGTATTTTGCTGACCGTGCACAGAGCTCTGCTCGGGGGCAAGTATGCGCTTCTTCAAGCGCTTTTGCTCGCACGTGTGCCGCATTTAAAGCAGCGCCTGCAGCTCGCCCCCTTCGTAGGGCCACAAGCGACTGCGCACGACAGAAGCTCGTTCCAGTAAGACGCCAGAGTTCCGAATGTAAGCTACGTCCTTTGAGTGCCTTTTTTTTCATTGACTCATTTTGTAGAACGAGGTTCTGTACTACAGAAAAAAATGGAGCTGATAAGAAGGCGAAAAGTCGAGGTCTATTTAGCATACCCTTGCTCCTTCCAACGTTGGTGTTGAGCCATAGAAGAAAGAATTGAAAATTTATAAATTACGTTTCATTTGCCACGTACACAGTTATCCTTGAAGCTCTGGTCACTATTTCGCGTTATTTATTAATATAAACTATAGAGCACGTTACTGTTTTTTTTTTATTTAAACGCTGTTTTAGTGCAGCTCGCTACTAATTCATCTGCTGAATGGATATCATGATCCACGCCCAGAAATGCTCTTAAGAGACACTATGCGAATTACGCCGAGCATTGCGCCTGTGCTTGTCTGTTCCTTTCTGTTGTCCCGTTTCGTTGCGCTCCTCACGATGGTCTTTATGCGAATGCTTTTTAAAGTGTGGTATGTTCGATGCAACACATTCCCGCACAGAACCAGATACCACCTAATAGCCCTACGCAATTCTTTCAGCAAGGCCGCTTCTGAGGAGAGACCGGGTCCCTTTAACATGCGGTAGGAGGCTGCAGGCAACCTTACTAAAACCCTCAACCGTGACCACACCGAAGAGCTTTAGCAGAGATATGTTTCAATAGTTCGTTGAGTTGGGAGAATTCGTTCATACTCGGAAAAATGCAACGCGACTTAGGCGAAGACAGGAGACATGGATGAACACAGACGAGCGCCTTCAATTTTACTAATTGCCGCCAAGATTGATTTTTGAGATGGCTTTGTTTAGCCTTGTCGGTTCGCCCTCACGTGCTATTCCCTTGTTCATGGTTGGTCATTTGTTCTACTTTGACGCTGTTTTATTTATCACCACCACGCTACTTAGTTTCCTGTTTACGCAATGTGTAGTGTTGTCACCTTGACGCAAGGATCCTTTGAAGCACATTGTTCACATGTTTTAGTCATGTCATCACTCCATTATTTTACGCTAAATGCGTGACCAAACTGTCAGTTTTACTGAATTACGAAAGCGATCGATTCTCTAGATGATATATTTTGAATCGCTTCATCCTCACGTGCATTCTCCCCGTTTTTGTTGGTCACATGTTCATATATTGACGTGCTTTCATTTATCACGAGCACCAGGTAGCTAATTCCATGCTCTGCGCGTGTTTCGTTTTGTTATTCTGAAGCCGGGTTTCGAAATCCGATTTCAGAGTTACTGGTTTTCTCATCGCTCGATTGGGTTGCCTTGTATGACATAGGTGCGTATCCGCGCTAGTATTTCGTCCTGCTTGTATACAGCACCTTTCTTTGCTTTCCTGTTATTATGTCAATCTTACCAATGACAAAAAAAAACGGCGTTTGCCTGTGTCTATCTGTGTCTCCTGTCTTTGTCTGAGTCGCAATGTATTTCTCCAAGTTTGGGCTTTGGCAGAGACACTCGGACAGCCCCGGCCTCGAGGATCAGCTAAGGCTTGTCTCGAGGGCCCAGGACGCTGTCCGAGCTCAAAGGATCCTGTACTAAAAGAGCCTCTCAGTAGCTATCTTCTCAAATAAAGACATTTGTTCGCACTCTCTCGCGGTAATTCTAAAGGTGGAGTATTTCAATGAGCAGATTTCTATACTCTTATACTGTTTTAAGTGTTGAGCCATGTTTTCTTTGTTATTTATTTTATTGGAACATGCTACACATTTCTGGTGAATTATCGTATAAGGTGAAAGCTCTTAATCAGCAGTCGTTTTGAGAAAATCACACCATCTCCCGCTAAAGGGGACCATGAGGCGATGCGAAGCAGTGTTTCGGCATGTAGAGCCCGCGTTTCAGAGGCGGAGTGGTGAGGGGGAAAGGGGAGTGGAGAAGTGGAGAGGGGGAGGGGAAGGGGGAGAGGGGAAGGGGGAGAGGGGAAGGGGGAGAGGGGAAAGGTAGGGGTAGGAGATGGGAGGGGAGAGGAGTGGAGAGGGGCGGGATAGAGAAATGAGAGGGGGAAAGGGAAGGGCAGAGGTGATGTGGAGAGGGAAAGTGGGAGAGGGAGTGGAGAGGGGAAGTGGAGAAGGTTTGCGCATGCGCAGTAAGGGTAGTCACGCCGCACACCACCACCACGAAAAATAATGTCTTTAAACTTGATGAATAGGAATGTCCTCCTCGCAAGGCAATCCAGTGCACTGCTGCCCCAAGGAATCACGCAAAAAAAGGCGGACCTGTCCAAGCGGAGCATGCACTGCACATTCATCACTGACTGATGCACCACAATCCAGCGTGATCACTGAGTGTGCAAACAATGGGGTGTTGTAGTTTGCCAAGGAGTTGTTCCGTTAGAGGGAATGTAAAAGATAACCACATTGGCTTAATGTTCGAGCGGGTGAATGCAGCGGCAATAGGAAGAATGATACGAAATATTCGATACGAAATACGAAGTGTCCCATCGTATGTTTTTAAATGCGAAGCACTTCTTAGCGAACCTCAAGCACTTTGGCAGTTTCTATCTATCTATCTATCTATCTATCTATCTATCTATCTATCTATCTATCTATCTATCTATCTATCTATCTATCTATCTATCTATCTATCTATCTATCTATCTATCTATCTATCTATCTATCTATCTATCTATCTATCTATCTATCTATCTATCTATCTATCTATCTATCTATCTATCTATCTATCTACCCGCCTACGTCTGGGCGCTCTCCTGGAGTTATTGCATTGGCATAGCAGGGGATCAGTGTATGACAAACACGATTCACTGGTCATGACATGAAGAACGCAAAATACCTGTCGCGTACGTCATGAAACCATTTTTCTCAGTCACGTGTGGCACATACCAGCATAACAGAGTTCATGTATTGCGGGTATGTGCCACAGGTGATACAGAATCTCAACCAACACAGAAACCGCGAACACACGCATTGACACGCAAGGGAAGTGATAATAATAGGTGGGGTTTTGTGTCCCAAAACCACGATATGATTATGAGAGACGCCGTAGAGAAGGGGTGCGGAAATGTTGATCATCTGGTATTCTCTAATGTGTACCGAGATCACACAGGACACGGGCATCTAGCATTTTGCCTCCATCGAAATTCGACCGCTGCGGCCGGGATCAAACCCGCTACCTTCGGGTCAGCGGCTGAGCACCGTAACCGCTACACCACCGCGGCGGACGCAGGGAAAGTGAGGAAGCTGAAGACAGAACAGCCCTGGAAGACGCTCAACAGCCATCCACTCATCCACGTAGTCCGCAACGTGGACCACGTGAATTACGCAAAAGCAGGGGTCAATGCTTGCACAATAAATCTGCTGCGAGAACCAGGCCAATCATCATTACCGGTGACTTCAACATTGATTTATCAAGACCCAACAACACCTGGTCCTTATACTGCGTGAAAGAGGGCTTGGATGTGGACAGGGCATTAAAAGACCTCGCTGCCACGTCCAGGACAGGAGGCATCATAGATCATTTCATCGTAAGAGGCATCTAGTGTTTCCAGCAGCTGTACTACACCTTGCACTTCGCTACACTTAGACCCCTCGTAGCCGCGATCACGAACGGTCCAGTCCTGTCCAGTCCAGCTGCTGGTGCTCACTGATCACGGTGATGATCACCTTGTTTAAGAACTGTCAAGAACCCTTCTACACATACACACCGGTTCGTGAAACGTGCATTGTTCTCCGTCATAAGGGACAAGTATAAGCATAACAATTGTAACGCAACTGTAACAACTGCAACTGTGACTGTAACATACGCGCACTGCGCTTGAGCGTGCCACTTGGCGGTGTATATATGTGGGGAAACTTTCCTGAATGAATATTAATTGCGAGTAATGCCTCTCCTGTGCATCTTTGTTCCTCATATATCCTGTTCGAATTCGCGCTATCCAGTTATGAAGAATATAAGCACTACATATCAGCCCTCCGCGTCTGGTGTTGGTAACACCCATGTTGCTGTTGGCATCGCTACGTAACTGTAGACAACTGGTTATATAATACATATGCGACTCTTCAACATATGAGTGTGCGTATACCCCTTCCACATTTCTGTAGCGTTATTCCGTAACATTTCGCTAAATGTGAAAGATTACGCCACAGTCACCATCCCGCGCATGCTTCGCATAACATCGATTCCCACGGTACGTAGGATCTGCCGAATTTTTAATCTGGTGCCATTATAAGGTACAATGTGAATGCTCGCCAACACCGAGTAGGATTTACTTTAGCATCTGTTGCTGACGTCCTTACCATGATTGGCCAGGTATGTGTGTTCGGATGACTCCTAGGTGACAGCAGAATGTACTGCAATATGATCGCTTTTGAAGTGCTTTTATTTTTGTTTTCACTGTTTCGAAATGCTAATAGGGATGCGAACTTCTCAAACTGTCGAGGCAGCATTTTTTTCAGACCCGTCGGTCTGTATTTTGTACAGATAGACCAATTCTTGATTCGATTTGGCGTTAAGCGTATTTAAAAGAAAAGGCATATTTAAGCTTGATATATAATGAGACCATTTAGGTAAGCAAAATGACAAATCGCTTTGCTAAGGTGACGCAGTGTATCTTAACTTGAGTTATTCTGTGATTCACTAATGGGCACATTTCACTAATGTGAAAGAGAGCAAAATATTTCATTGAAGTGCTCGTGCAACGAATTATGTATGCAATACAAATATTGACATGGTCAAGGTGAGTAACACTCAGTAGTTAGAATTGTTGCGCAGGGTGCTGCACTTACAAATGGCATAACGAAATTATTGTTCCAAGTAAAGAATGAACAGGTGCCTGTGTTTTCATTCAAATAAAGGCAGACTACAAGCAACCGGCGACATAGAGAAGGCGTAGTGGTCAGGCGAAACCAGTTACGTTGAATTATTGAAGAAACAATATTCATGTTGCTTTTAGGTAAAAAATACTCGCCACTATCGAAGTTATAATCCAAGATAGCAGCCAAATGCTGCCGTTGTATTCAAGACAGAACTGAGAAAGTCTGTGCGGCAAATACCGCGGTAGTACTTCTTGAGATGGATTAAATGAAAAAACGAGACAGCACCGACAGACCAAATCAAAATGTTGAAAAAGCTTTCAGCCATCATGGGCTGATAATTTTTGAAGACTATAAAAGAGGGCGACACGGGATGAGCAAAGGAACGTTGGACAGAGCGTTAACTAACAAGGAAATCGTTTACTTCCAGAAGGCGGATATAAAGACATCATCATGTCATCGCAAAAAGAAAAAAACAGCAATGAAATAGAAAGCAAAAGGGGGACTGGCGGAGATAATCCAATTCTTTGGCTGATAGTGAGAGAAACGGAGAACTTACGCATGCACAGCAGTTGGGATTGCAGCTCGGTCTTCGATAATTGTACAGTAATGAGAGGACACCATGAACAGTGTGTGCGTGAGATTGTTTAAGTCTTTTGGCTTTTTCAGAAGCGGAGACGCGTGCGTAAGTGTTCCATCTCTCACCCTAAAGGAAAAGGAATTGGGCTGACTCTGTCGCTAACGCCAGTGCTACTGTTACAGCGAAGTTGTATACGTCTAGGGGATTTGTCCGTTTGTTTGCGTGCAATAACTCCTAAAGCAGGTACGTGCTACAAAAATTGCGTGAAGCCCCCAACTCACTATTGGTCTACTAAAAATGAAGAAGTGAACACACGGGCGGCAAACACCAATCAATGACGTGCCCGAAACACCAAGCGCATGCGACAAGCTAGACAGAAGGAAGGCATGTCGCGGCGCGCATGCTGCTGAAATGGGTATTTTACAGCGGAGGTTTTAAAGCCGAGCTTGAACCTTCCTGCTTCGCGTTCGCACCATTGATAGGCCGGATATGTGCCACAGAAAGTGGGCAACTCCTACTACTTACCACCGCTCCGCTAAATATGAAGAAGCTGTCTGTAACCAGCCTAGCGAGTATGCTCCAATCCGCTTCTAGCATAGCATATCCATGTATAGTATAGCAAGGGGATGGGAAAGAGAAGTGAAGGTGAGGAGAGGGTAAAGCTTAGTACAGGGTTGTATGGCATAGTATAGACTATGTTACGTAAGGCATTTGGGCGCCGCCATTATGGGTGGTTAAACGAATGTTTTCTTATTTTTGTATCCCCTGACGCAAACTGATAAAGTCAGGAAACGGCGAATGCACCAACCCAACAGTTTTCATGTGTATACGCCCACCGCAACACTGCTCGCTCAGTTGTTCAAGATAAAACATGGCAAGTTTAACAGCCCAGCATGGCAGCACCGAAACCCGTACGTAAAATAGTCTATAGCAAGGGATAGGAAAGAGAAGGGAGGTTGAGGAGGAGGGAAAGGGTGAGGGACGCGAGTTGGAAGTTGCAGACAGGCAGGTGGTCAACCGGAGATCAGGAGGGGATCAGCGGAGATCAGGAGCAGCGACGCAGATGGTAGGGCGGAGTCGGGCGCGGGAGAAGGCAGTGCGCAGCCGGGCCTAGCGCAAGTGGTGTGACGTTAGTGATGACGTCCTAGCTTACTTTGCACTCCATCGCTGAGGCGTGCTCTCAGGTCTACTCTCCCATAGTCTTTACGACGTTAAGTCAGAGAGAGAAAGAGAAATGTTTTAATGAAAAGCTGGAGATGTTTGCCTGGCTATTCGCCTGACATGCTACTCCAGGTGCTCCAGGGTGATGATTATGATATATACACTGATAACCACACACACATACATAGACTACAAGAATTACAAAGTTTCGGTCAGGCTTGTAGCCCGCATGAAAGTCAGCAGCGCTTTCGTTGCGCGTAACGCACAGGTGCTGTTTTGCCATGGGCCCAGAATGTGCCGCAGTTCTAAACAGGAGTCCTTTTGAAGGTGCAAAGCCGCCTTCAGAGATCGTCTTTCTGTTGTGTATCGCCTGCATTCGCAGAGAACGTGTTTCATGTCTTCTATGACTTTACATTGAACGCACAACGGTGAGTTGGACAACTTGATTTTGTTCTTGAAGTAATGAGAGTAGGCGACGTTTAGTCTGATGCGATGCAAGCATGTTTCCTCTTGTCTGTTGAGGTCTCGCGGCATATCGAAGGCACACGATGGATCAATTTTGTAAAGAGGTCCATACTGGTGACTGGCATCTGTCCAGAGGGATCGCTGGAAGCGTCAAGGATGTGCCGATACAACTGTCGCCGCGTCTTTTTTCGAGAAAGGTATTTCAACCATTTCTCTCGAGGCGTCATGTCCAGCTTTGGCAGCGTCATCAACCTGGACGTTGCCTTGTATTCCTCAGTGGGCAGGTATCCAATGTAGAACAATGCGGTGACTCAATTCGCAGGCTTTATTGCATAGGCGTTTGATGTCCATTACGAGCTGTTCCTGCGTGCTTGGGGACTTCAGAGACTGCAGCGCCGATCTTGATTCGGTGAAGATGACCCAAGACTCGGCTGTCTGGTCTACGATGAAATTAAAAGCAGCCCGTATTGCAGCCAGTTCGGTGGCTGTACGGTGACTGAGAGTGGCACAAATGGTGACATTGGCAGACGGAATCCATACCCCAATGGCAGATGACATAGGCGTGACAGAGCCGTCAGTGTAAATATGACGGTGAGCCTTGTAGTTGTTTTCCATGTGCTGTAGAGTGAAATATGTTAGTGCTGGTCCGGGTGTGCGCCTCTTGTTACTGAACTCAGGCACTAAAGTGACAATTGACCACGAAGGCATTTTCCACGATGGCTCCGCAGGCATTGATGCGCTTTGATAATGCAGCGGGAGTAAGCTCCGTACCACAGGACCGCTGTCTGAAGCAAGCGGATGACCTGGCACTCTTTAAACTGAAGCATAATTCTTTTGGTGAAGCATGCGCTAAATTCAAAAGGAACGTTCAGGACAAAAAACTTGGGATTTACTTGTAGAGTGTGTGATTGGCTATGGTTCGAAATCCCGTGTGACCTCAGTGTCGTGTGCTAGAGAGCTTCGCTGGTCATCCACATGCACGCAGTGAAATGGCACCTCAAATTTATTTCTTTTGCTGTTGTTGTTGTGTTCTCTTTGCGACATCTTCATGAGGTCCGCATGTGCCGCTTCTGGAAATAAAACATTCAGTAGTAAGCTCTCTGTCCTATATTTCCTTCCTCGTCCCGTGTCGCGCTGTTTTATAGTCTTCTTACGACGCATCAACCAGCCCACTGAACGCGCTGTTTAACTTTTTAATAATGTATATTATACGTTAAGTGCAGTAAGGCAGTGAAGAAAAAGCTGAAAATTAATGTCTTTAGCAGGAAACGATCGTTTCTTAAAAAACAGACAGGTAACAAACACTTGTCGGAATAGTTCGAGACAGGCTGACTTGTCCGATGTGGACAAAAAAAGAAAGAAATCATAGAGATAGAGTTTTAGAGTTTTTTACGTGGCAAGTACTTTTGACACGAAATATGAATCGTGTTGGAACTTTGTTTTCGGCCTACTTTATCTCGGCTTTGTCAAATTTGTCGCTAATTAACTTAAAACAAACATCTACTGGGATAACACCAGTTCGAGATTTTGTCGAGGATATAATTTCATGTTGGTGTCGATGGTGGGACTTTGAAGTATTACTGCGGAGTTCTTCAGGTCCCTTAGAATAGAGCCAGAGAGAGAGTTGGGGAAAGACGTGCAGCTCAGAAAATACAGAACGAGATTCCCCAACGAAGCGCGCTTAGTTCTCCACATTGTACACCTTCCTAAAGATATTTAATATAATAACCTTCCTTTCCAGTAAACTAGAGGCTAAAACGTGAGCGCTCTCCGCGTGACTGTCCAGTTTCCAAACAAAACCGTTTTGCTGAAGAAAAGTTGTGGAATATTTCAAGAGACATGTTTCATTATGACCAAGATGGCTTTAAAGAATGGACCTACATAACATTCTTCGACCGGGTGGAGAATACTGTGAAGTCGGTTATTCTGATAGACAATAAGCGGAGGAAGGCTAACTGATATTCTCTGACGTCCGATGTATCTTAAGGTGGTTTAAGATGGCAGCGCTAAGATCGGCGACTTCAGAGTAACAGCGCAGTTGAAGCCGAACAACCCTGCGAAAACACGGAATGCATGATAAACGAAAGACGACCCGGATAACAACGCTTCGCACTTTAACGCTAATTGATAGGTAGCCTAAGTAAAAACGAACTTGTTAATTTGAATTTACATTAGCCACATTGTTTACATCATGCTACGTGTGCAAAGAATCGCTCACTTCTCCTTTTGAGATACTCTTTGTGAAGTTCTTTCAACTCTTGCATGGTGTGTTTGTATTGCAGAAATAATTAGTCATCTGCGTTGTTAAATTTACTTTATTTCGTCACATGCGCATCGCCGACGTTCGTAAAAAGACTTTCATTACCATATAAGCAAAAAGTTCACGCCAGCGCCGCATAGGCCGATCATATTCAGGAAACTTTTTTGTGAGAATTTAGTACCGGTAAAATGCAGGGGGCTTCCTTAGGATTTAGCATCGCAGACACTCCTGCTGGAGGCGCAAATATTTACTGCTTGTCTGTGATGTGGTCTCGGTTATTTTTCTTGATAGTTACGGAGGTTCATGCGTGCGATTTTTGATATGTTGAGGCTGTGCGTGACATCCTGCGCTAAAGTGGGCACATTCTGCTCTTTGAAAGCGCTGGGTCTAAGAAAGTGTTTACAGCCAATTCTTTATGCCCACCTAATGCATGCTACTTTATGGGCGTGCATAGAAAGTAGTCTGCTAAGTAGTCTTTATGGGCGTGCATAGAAAGTAGTCTGATGTGTTATCTTCGCTGGCTTCGTCAGACGACCAAATCGCTCGTCAATTTGGTCTACAAGTGCCAGTGCATGGGACCTCTACCATCTCGTCAAGTATTTCAATAGTGAGCCCCGAGTATTGGAATACATTAAAATGGGAGGAAATGATTGGTGTCGCGACGTTAGAAATGAAGTTTTGGGACAACTCGAAGGTTCTGGACACGAGCCCGGGCGAGTTTTGGAAATACTGTACCCGAAACTTCCGCATTCAGTTGCATGTGACGACGCCCATGGAGGTCAGACGAGCGGTGGAGACACTGACGAGGTACGCGCAAGAACGGGTGCAAAGTGCCGAAAACGTTCAAAAGGAGCGTCGGAAGAATCCATCTACGACTGGCTACGCGAAAACCCCGTATCGCCGTTGACAAACATTGTGCGCACCCCCAAGTGGCTGGCAGACCCGGTGTTTCGGTTCATTCGCCTGGACGACAAGCGCCTCCAACGAGCTATCCAGGTGTTTAATGACGAAATGTGCTCGTACACCACCTTGGACTTTATTGAAATGTACCAGCACACCCAGCCTCTCTTTGATGCCCCACACGGTGACCTCGCTACCTTTTACATGGATGTGCCCGCGTCATTTGATGCCATGATGGAACTATTAAACTTTCAGTTTAATGGCATCCACGAGGAAGTGTCGGCCTTTGTAAACAACCTATATAGCCTGGTCGAGAAGGCGGTCCCCAAGAAAAACTGTATGGAGATTGTGTCCCCTCCGAGTGCAGGAAAAAACTTTTTTTTTGACCCCGTTCTTTCCTTTTACATTAACCGCGGTACGATCCGCAACTTTAACCGCTACACTAGCTTTCCGCTTCAGGACACCGTGGGCCGTCGCATCCTGGTGTGGAACGAGCCAAACTGTGAGTCGTCTGCTTTTGATACTGTTAAAAAAATTTTTGGCGGTGACGTAGATTCGGTGGCGGTCAAGTACTCGGCTGATCAGACCATTTCCAGGACGCCCGTCATTGTGCTCTCGAACAACGAGGTGTTTCCAGATGACGAGGCCTTCAACCACCGCATGTGGCGCTACAAGTGGCGAGCGTGTCCTCCACTAAAGAAATACGACAAGAAGATCCACCCGATGGCCCTGGTCCTCCTGTTTGATGCTTTTGTACTCGAAGAAACATACGTCGGCACGCGCCAGCTTGATCAATAAACAGCTTTCAACCTAACATCCTGAGTACTTGGTCAATGCTTTGCATTTTCCGACTACACCGACACCGACAAGCGCAAAAAAAGAAGCTTTCGGCTCAATCAGTCTGTTTTTTTATGTCAGTTCAGTCAGTCAGTTCAGTCCAGTCAGTCAGTTCAGTTCAGTTCAGTTCAGTTCAGTTCAGTTCAGTTCAGTTCAGTCGGTCGGTCGGTCGGTCGGTCGGTCGGTCGGTCGGTCGGTCGGTCGGTCGGTCGGTCGGTCGGTCGGTTCGGTTCGGTTCGGTTCGGTTCGGTTCGGTTCGGTTCGGTTCGGTTCGGTTCGGTTCGGTTCGGTTCGGTTCGGTTCGGTTCGGTTCGGTTCGGTTCAGTTCAGTTCAGTTCAGTTCAGTTCAGTTCAGTTCAGTTCAGTTCAGTTCAGTTCAGTTCAGTTCAGTTCAGTCAGTCAGTCAGTCAGTCAGTCAGTCAGTCAGTCAGTTCAGTCCAGTCAGTCAGTTCAGTTCAGTTCAGTCAGTCAGTACAAGCTTTGCAAGTACTGACTGACTGACTGACTGACTGAACTGAACTGAACTGACTGACTGACTGACTGACTGACTGACTGACTGACTGACTGACTGACTGACTGACTGAACTGAACTGACTGACTGGACTGAACTGACTGACTGACTGACTGACTGACTGACTGACTGACTGACTGACTGAACTGAACTGAACTGACTGACTGGACTGAACTGACTGACTGAACTGACATAAAAAAACAGACTGATTGAGCCGAAAGCTTCTTTTTTTGCGCTTGGCGGTGTCGGTGTAGTCGGAAAATGCAAAGCATTGACCAAGTACTCAGTATGTTAGGTTGAAAGCTGTTTATTGATCAAGCTGGCGCGTGCCGACGTATGTTTCTTCGAGTACAAAAGCATCAAACAGGAGGACCAGGGCCATCGGGTGGATCTTCTTGTCGTATTTCTTTAGTGGAGGACACGCTCGCCACTTGTAGCGCCACATGCGGTGGTTGAAGGCCTCGTCATCTGGAAACACCTCGTTGTTCGAGAGCACAATGACGGGCGTCCTGGAAATGGTCTGATTAGCCGAGTACTTGACCGCCACCGAATCTACGTCACCGCCAAAAATTTTTTTAACAGTATCAAAAGCAGACGACTCACAGTTTGGCTCGTTCCACACCAGGATGCGACGGCCCACGGTGTCCTGAAGCGGAAAGCTAGTGTAGCGGTTAAAGTTGCGGATCATACCGCGGTTAATGTAAAAGGAAAGAACGGGGTCAAAAAAAAAAGTTTTTTCCTGCACTCGGAGGGGACACAATCTCCATACAGTTTTTCTTGGGGACCGCCTTCTCGACCAGGCTATATAGGTTGTTTACAAAGGCCGACACTTCCTCGTGGATGCCATTAAACTGAAAGTTTAATAGTTCCATCATGGCATCAAATGACGCGGGCACATCCATGTAAAAGGTAGCGAGGTCACCGTGTGGGGCATCAAAGAGAGGCTGGGTGTGCTGGTACATTTCAATAAAGTCCAAGGTGGTGTACGAGCACATTTCGTCATTAAACACCTGGATAGCTCGTTGGAGGCGCTTGTCGTCCAGGCGAATGAACCGAAACACCGGGTCTGCCAGCCACTTGGGGGTGCGCACAATGTTTGTCAACGGCGATACGGGGTTTTCGCGTAGCCAGTCGTAGATGGATTCTTCCGACGCTCCTTTTGAACGTTTTCGGCACTTTGCACCCGTTCTTGCGCGTACCTCGTCAGTGTCTCCACCGCTCGTCTGACCTCCATGGGCGTCGTCACATGCAACTGAATGCGGAAGTTTCGGGTACAGTATTTCCAAAACTCGCCCGGGCTCGTGTCCAGAACCTTCGAGTTGTCCCAAAACTTCATTTCTAACGTCGCGACCCCAATCATTTCCTCCCATTTTAATGTATTCCAATACTCGGGGCTCACTATTGAAATACTTGACGAGATGGTAGAGGTCCCATGCACTGGCGCTTGTAGACCAAATTGACGAGCGATTTGGTCGTCTGACGAAGCCAGCGAAGATAACACATCGGCATGTGCCATTGCTCCAGCTGCAGTCGTGTAAGACGTGGACGTGTGGGAGTGTAGTTCCTCGTGTGTGGAGTGCGACGGCAGCGATTCCGTACTGGGTGGGCCCTTGCTCGAATCCTCTGATAATGTCGTGACAAATTGTCTCAGCTTCTCCGTCGTCTCGAGCGGGAAACACATCATGCACAAGCTTTCTTCGTTTTGGAACTGACTGTAGCTGCAGTGCCCAGCGTGGAGGGGGTTGTAAACTTTTTCCATCTCCTCCAACCCCTGTTCCTGGTTCGGACACGTTTGGATCTGATACTTCTCCCACGCCTCGATCAGGTTCCGCAAATGCCGCCAGGGTTTCATTAATGTCATAGGTACTGTTCTCGTCGCTCGAACCAATAAACTTTGTAGTTTGTCCCTGGGAATATAGATGGCGTCACCAAAAAATAATTCCAAATGGTAATATAGGGGTACCTCATCTTCTGTTTCTTGATCGTCAAGCTGACGTTTGCGTGATTCTGCCATGGTCTCTATTAAAAAGCAGAAAAATGCAAGAATTCAGAATATAGCATAGCTAACCGAAAAAAAAAAGTCTTACCGATGGCGTCTTGAGTGTCCGCTTGAGGTCCTCCTGAGTGGACAGCCTGTTGAAGACTGTGAGTTCTGAGCTGCTGCACACCTCTTTATATACCCCTCGCGGCGGCCTTGGAAGCCCTTTATAATTAGTGTAAAAACCCGTCTAGAACTAGTTACGATTGCGCGACAACTAGTTAGTTATTCTCCGTCTCCTGCATGGCGCTCAGTGGAATATAAATGAGTTTTTTTTTCTTCTACAACAAAGGCGCTTTTTAAACACGTATTTTCCTTGTATGTCGTTGTCGTTGTAGTTCCACTCAGAAAAAGTATATATATATATATATTTAAATATATCTCTTCTTAGGCTTCGACGACAACGACAACGAGATGGCTTAATTTTTTTTGTATGTCGTTGTCGTTGTAGTTCCACTCAGAAAAAGTATATATATATATATATTTAAATATATCCCTTCTTAGGCTTCGACGACAACGACAACGGCGCAGCATTGTGAAGTAAATAAGAAACGAAACAAAAGTTGTGCTTTTTTATTTTGCTTTTATTAAACAGAACGATCTATTGTGGGAAAAATGGCACCGAGCGTAGGGTTCTTGAAGCAACTTCTTTGATGCATTAATTTGAGCTTGCGCAATCTTCTGCAGCTCTGCCTTGTGTTCGGTAACTTCGGACTCCGTGCGAGCGAGGTTGACTGGACGTCCGTGACGTGTGAGGCTGTTGTAACTTGCTTTGATGTTTTCGTTGGAGTGACGCAAGTAAGGCCCCACGTTCGAGGGTAAAGTAACACTGTCGGCAACTATGGTGTCTACGTCAGAGTGAACCACCAGTTCTGTGTCAATTTGAAAAAAGGCGGCAATGTCTTGAAAGGTTTCAGTACTGCCTGGGTCGTCCTTGTTAGACTTGCTTACTGCCAATACCCCAAAACTCAAACTTGGTTGAATAGTTGAGTGCGCCATCGTTTTTAAACCTCGGGTGAAGTAAGTATTTTCCATAGGGTCCAAATACTTCACGTGGCGCGTGTGCATATCGTCGGGTCGAAGCCGCATGGTGATGTTGGTATCTGGCTTTTGCTCGTACGATTCGTAGTTTGACATGTTGCTAGTGGTGTAGGATACAACGTCAGCAGGCAGGCCAAGGTGTGTACGAGTTAGCAACTCGTTTCCCGCGTTATAAGTTGGACCCATCTTTAGCCATGCGTCACTTCCAAACTGGTACTCATAGTTGACTATAGGTGTGCCCACGTGACCTTTGAACGGAAACTGGTTTACGAACTTGGTCAAGCGGGGACTTGCCTTGTGAATGTGAATAAAGTCGTAAGCAAAGTTGTGACGTGGTACACCCATGCACGCAGGTATGCTCTTTTCGTCATCGCCATCGTCATCCTCGTTTCCGGGTGTGATCTTTAGACCCCAGTAGCTCTTAGCCAGATCCGAGTGGTCCTTCTCCTGAAATGGTAAATAAGACTGTGGCTTCATCGGGTTGTTTGTCTCGCCTTTCTTCACACGACACATGCCGGTATCCAAGTAGTGGTTCAGTCCGACGGAGCTAAGGCCATAAACTAGCATGTCAGAGTTGACGGGTTGGACAACCGAAGAGCCCGTCCTCCATGGCGTGCGTAAACCATGAGGGGTTACCTTGACAGAGCAGCTAACAGCTCTTGTGTGAGCTGGTAGGTTAAGGTAGGTGCCGTGAGGAATGTAAAGATACGGCCGGTCCACTGGCAAGCGTGACAGGCTAGTCAGAACTCCTGGAAACGTTTTCTCGGTGTCATAAACTAAATTAGTCTTCAGCATTGCGTAGGCCCATGTGGTGAGTATTTTGCTGTCACGGAAGACTGTGACCACTCCGTCGTCGCGAGGTACGCGCAAAATCTGCTGAACGAGCTCTGTCGAATTTTCACCGTCACCTCCAACTCCTGCTCCGCCTGGACGGGTGGGGGCGTCTGAGTGCATCTGCTGCGACATCTGCGCACCTTGGGTGTCGCCGGTAGTTGAGTCAGGCTGGTATCGCTTTGCGTCTGCTGTATCTGATTCCCCGTTATGTGCACGTTTCCGTCTATCTCCTGGCATTCCATAGAGACTACGGCCCAAGACGTATTGTTCCACAATATTCTTCGTGCCCAGACCAACTGCACCTAATGCGGAGTGCCAGTTACCCGTGCGTCTAAAGTCGTTCAAGAAGAGAGCCGCAGATGCCTGATCAGCAGCAAAGACGTCCTCGTGGCTCGTGGCCCGCTCGTAGGCTTCGTCGTGTGACTTGGCTATGCCGTCGTCCTCGTCCACCGGAGCTCCGTTGCGCTGTGGATTCCCGGGACCCAGGTACCGGTGGCCTGGGAACAAAGGCATACTACTCTGGTTAGGAGATATACACATGGTAGCGGTAGCGACATCGACGACAGCTACACTCTTAGCCGCCTCTATTTAATTGACTGACTGACTGACTGACTGACTGACTGACTGACTGACTGACTGACTGACTGACTGACTGACTGACTGACTGACTGACTGACTGACTGACTGACTGACTGACTGACTGACTGACTGACTGACTGACTGACTGACTGACTGAACTGAACTGAACTGACTGACTGGACTGAACTGACTGACTGAACTGACATAAAAAAACAGACTGATTGAGCCGAAAGCTTCTTTTTTTGCGCTTGTCGGTGTCGGTGTAGTCGGAAAATGCAAAGTCGGATCGTGCGAGGCGTCAAAGCATGTGAACTGCGCAACCTGTGGGTGTTCTAAAGGCCTGCCCATTACAAAGCGCTCATACTTATTTAATCATCAGCAGCACCAGCAAAAGCATCAAGAAAGTGAACAGCTGCGTAGGTTCACGTGTTGCCTTACGGACGCGTAGTGGGCCCTTCGCTGATTCGCAAAAGATTGACGTCTGAAATTTGAAGGCTATTCATCATCATGTGAAGCACACATCTCTGATCCAGAAGTTATGGGAAGGGGTGGCGAAAAGGCAACTGTATGCCTGACAGTGCACCAATCCCCACCCAGACCACGATAATGCACAACACTCTGTATGTCTGTGTACAACACAAATACATACGTTCAATGCAGTGAAAATAGGATAAGTACAGCTATACAGCAAAAAAAAAAAAAGATTCGGCAGATCCCACGCACTGTGGGAGTCAATGTCATGCGAAGCATGCGCCGGGTAGGTGACTCTGGCGTAACTTTTTTTTTACTGAGCGACGCGTTACAAAATGACGCTAAAGATTTGTATAAATTTTATACGCACACATATATATGTTGTAGAGCCGCATATGTGTTATATAACCAGTTTTTTACGGTTGGGTAACGCCGCCAATGGCAACGTGGGTATTACCAACACCAGAAGCTGTAAGCTGATATGTAGTGCTTATACGTGTCCCGAGAACGCACGCACGTCTCTCGAACCCTTGTGCATGTGTGCAAGACATTCTTGACAGTTCTTGAACAAGGGCATCATCACCGAGATCAGTGAGCACCAGCAGCTGGTCATGACTTGTTAAAGGATCCAGTCGTGATCGTGATGTCGAGGGGTCCATGTGTAGTGAAATATGTGGTATAGTAGAGCTGTTGGAATTCGTGGATGCCTCGGTAATTTCGTCGACAAATTGTCTGTCGACAGAGCCGGCGACATGTCGGAACCTGAAGCCGCCCTTCGCGTTGGTGAGGTATAGGCCGTCGAGGCTGGTAGGCCTGGATAGTGCTACGTAGACCAACATCAGTGGATGGTGTCTGTCGTATTCGTAGACTACCTGGGCGTATGTGGCCTACGTAGCTTAGTCTACAAAGCGGCTGTCAATCAATCTGGCATCATCCTCGGTCGGCATGAGGCCATCGTCCAGCCTCGTAAGAAATGTAGACACTGCGTCGTTCTGGTGGACGAAGTGCACTTTACGATGCGGTGATGTGGATATCATATGTAACTTTCGTTAATGTATTCCTCCGGGATCGAGCAATGCTTCAATATATCTTGCTAAATCATAAGAATACGAACGTAATGTTATTAGACTACTATAAAAGCGGAGCCAACACTGGAACTACAGACGTTAATCTGATATGCCGCCTGTATCATAGGAGTACACATCGTAGGTGCATCATGTAGTGTTTATTGCTTTCTTGTAAAATTAGATAGCCAGCACCACAACTACAATTGACGTTGCACCGATATTACGCCTGCGTAGGCGGTTTTTCCAAACCAGTTTATAGACCTGGCGTGGCTCAGTGGTAGAATGTCTGATTGCCACGCAGAATGCTTGGGTTCGATTCCTGCTGGGATCCTAATTTTCATTCTTTCTATTTGTTGAGTCAACGCTGCCGATGTTGGTTTTCCTTAACGCTCTCGCATTTAGGTTACCAATGTCTGTTCTCGCCGTTCCTCGGTAGATATAAACTGTCAATCACCTGTGGCGCATACCCGTACACCGCGGTCCGTGGTAAACGGATATGTGCCACACTTGTCTAGTGAAAAGTGTTTGACGACGTACGCGACAGGATTTTAACATTATTCATATGTCATGACCCGGCAGTCATATTCGTCAAATCCTCTTACCCTCCCATGCAAATTTTGGTCTACACCAAGTTAAGGAGGCGATCATGAGAGCACCCAGACGTAGGCGGCTAGATAGATAGATAGATACGTAGATAGAAACGCTCGAAGTGCCAGAGGTTCGCTAAGAAATGCTTCACATTTAAAAAAGAAAAGCGCGGGAAAGAAAAAGAAGGAAATAAATAATCAAACACGTACAAATGCACTCTTTACGGACAAACATAAAGAATCTTTCTTTTTTGAAAAAGAAGCCGTGGTTGTGAACAGTTATGAAAAAGTGAAAAATTTCGAATACGTAAACAGGACCATGTCTGACTGGAACGAATTTAAAGCACAGTGCATTTCTGAAAAAGTACACGAGATGCGCCAATCTGACACACAATAAGAAAAAAAAAAACCAGACATATCATGTTTGAAACGCAAGTAGATAAGCGTGTACCTTCTTTTTCGTTTGTTTGAAAATTGTTGATGATCGACTTTCATTCACAATGCTGACGGCCATGCTTTTTGAGTTCAGAAACGAAGGAATAAGGGGTGTTGTGTTAGCTTTTGCCTACCGTAGTTGGCTCGAATCGCACCAAAAATTATGGCGTAGTGGGCACTTAACAACGGCACTTGCAGTAGGCATTCTAAGATACTTTGAAACGGCCAATGTTACGCGCACAGTCGTTCATTTTCTTACGGCACGGTTGAGGCATGCGCCAAGAACCTAAGCTAGTCCAGCATTTAAGAAGGCGCTGCGCACGGGGCCCGATTATGCTATCGGGTTTTACTCTTGAAGGCGAAGCTCAAGCGTCCTCCAAGCTTTTATTATTTATCTTATTTGCATTTTTCTCGATTAGTCATATGGTGTTTTTTTCCGAAGGAGTTTCACGAAATAGCGTGGATCTGCGGTAGAACACCTGTGTGCCACGCACACGGCCTGGGTTCGATTCTCACTCGAACCCGCAGATCTTTGTTATTTATTTTATTTGCATCTTTCTCGATTTTTCGGTTACGGAGAAGGCGATTTTTAGCTCACAACCAATGACGCCGTCACTGACGCTGACGCCGACGCCGACAGCAGAATTTCTACGAAACGAGCTCTTGAACGCTATTGTGTTAAAATAATGATACATCTCATGTACGGCATGATATACATACCATGCTCATGGTGCGCTCGCGGCCTGTTCGCTAGCTTGATACACACCAAAAATTGGTATTGCGTGACGTCACTATATTATAAACGCAAATGACAGGTGGTAACATGAAAACCATGGCATGCATATCATGTACGGCATGAATTACATGATACTGTCTTGGTGCGCTTCCGGCCATTTTGTTAATTGGAAATATACCAAAATTGGTACGGCATCGCATGATTGCGTGATGAACGTAAATGACAGGTCAGGTTTTGCATATGCCAGAATATGTTTCAGTAGAATGGCATACATGGCGTCCCAGTATCACAAAGCATGATTTAAAAACAGAGGAACGTAGTTAGGCGACGCACAAATAGTGCATACTGTTCCCATTATGCTGTAGTAACCACAACAAATTTATGCGTTAATGAGGTGTAGTTCATTAGTCCCAATTACGTTTCTAACTCGACAAATACTAACCTAATCATTAAAATGCAAATGAGGCATATGTAGCCATGCTCAAATGACATCTAACTGCGCTATTTTCAGCAGCGTAATAATTACGTGCCTATTTTTCCGCATGATAATGAAAGCACGCGAAATATAAAGAATAACACGTGACTGAGCTCCCACCCGCAAAAGGTGGGAGTGTAGTCTTGACATGCTACGTCACAGTGAACCCGTTGGAGGGCGTTGCTTCCTGATGCGCGCTGAAGTCTAGTCACACGTCATTTTTTTCAAAATTTCGAGGGCTGTCATTGTTAGCCAATAAAAAAAGCGCGCACGCAATTAGTAAGTTGTTGAAAATAGTGCAAGTAGATGTCATTTGAACATGCGTGCATATGTCTCATTCACATTTTATTGATTAGGCGAGTGTTTGTCGAGTGTAAACATAATTAGGACTAATTAACAAAAACTCATTAACGACACAAATTAGTAGTGGCTACTACAATACACTGGGAACAATATGCATTAGGTGTGCTTCGCGTTTTTAAAACCTCTTTTTTAAAATCGTGCTGCGTGATATTTGGACGCCCTGTATACCAAACTGTACATGCATGCATGCATGACAAGCATGCAGTAGTGAACTACATGTAATTACCTGAATCTCATCATTTGCATCAAAGACGAACAAGGCGATGTATGCAGCTGCTTGCTGGCTGCTTCACCACAGCGATTGCCACAGCGAGTGGGACCTGCCGGATTTTTTTAACACGGAAGTGTTTTATGTCCACCAAGACTTTCATGACGTATTTCCGTCACGGAAATACGTCAGCAAAATGAACGCCATCGAATTGCAAAAAAAAAGCTATCAGAAAAACTTCCGTTAACAGGAGTCGAGCCCCTGACCTCTCGGTCCGCAACGATGGTTTGCGGGCGTTTAGCCCACTGAGCTACGGCCAAACACATAACGGAGGTTACATGAATGCGCGTTTCATCTTTCACACTTTCCTCTCATCGTGCTCTTGGGTGGATGGAGGATGGATGGATGGATGCTATGAGCATCCCCTTTATAAAGGGGTGGTGACATGTGTGCCACCAGGCTCGAAAAAAACGAAAAAAAACGGGCCGTTGCTATCACCGACCCATTCGGCGTGTTTCCAAACAGTGTAATTTCGTCAACGCATTAACACACCGCGAGGTGGTGGCTTTAGCAAAGCCTCGCTCATAGCACCCATCCATATAGACCCTTTCGCTGTTTACAAACAAAGCTGCTGGACGACTTCCGGTTTTGTGCGTCGGAGTAGCCGAGTAGCGGCGTCGAGGAACAAAAGCCTTAGCGAGTAACTGGCACATTTTCAACACTTTTCTCCCTGTGTCTGGCCAAATATTTTATAAAATATTTTACTGAGCTGCACACACAACATTATAAGAGTTAGTCCTTCACTTTCAGCGCCTTCTTTTTACCTGAAAGCGGAAAAAGAGTCTTTCCTTATTCTGGCACAACTTCAAAAGCATGCTTTCTGCTTCGGCGTTAGAGAGTGATAATTGAAGTGACCGGAAGCTTCTTGGGTGCAACACCTGCTGCTGCTATCGCAATCTTGAAACCGACTGAAAAGGCGAATAGAAAAATAGCTCTCCGACGCTTGCCTGGCGGTCGCACCGCGTTCCCAGCTCGCCCTGTTAGAATTAACGGCCAGGCTAGAGGGAAGGCACGACGCGCCTAGCGTTTCTCTTCGGGTTCCGCGACGCTTTGAAGGAGTGCATGTCGAGTATTAGTGTATATTATGTGCTTGTTGATGTCATATTTGCTCGGCATTCACTATACGCGGTGCCCACGTATATGGTAAGAACCTCAGTTGCCGAAAGGGTTAAATCATGATCATGGGCGTTAGTCGTCGGTACCACTATATGTGCCACTAGGTGTAAACTTGAATGCGTCCATATCAAGTGGTGCTATATCTGCCAAACAACAGTAGAGATTGTGCAAGCTTTCATATACCAATCCACTATAAACAATGAACTACTTCTGTGACGACACGTTTCACTTTCGTGTTATACCGATTCCTATGATAGAGGGATCAACCATCTTTTTATGTAACTTCTTACTCGCAATTTTTATTCATTTCAGTGGCCTTAAATGCACATAACAAAATCTCTGTTCCGCATATGAACATAAGAAACTGCTTTGACTGCGCAGAATGCATACGTTCAACTTGGTACTATGTGTCGCTGCTTCCGTGCTGCTTGCGACGACAAATGTCGCAGCCAGGCCATCCGGCGCCCCTAGTGAGGCCTGCAGAACCATGGTTCCTAGACATGGCGCCGAGGACAAACCTAGAAGAAGCCGCTACAAGCTCACTCAAAACCAACTCGACTTTACGGAGGATGACATCATTCAAGGTGGGTATTCTATCAGCCGCCTCGTAAATGCAGGCGTTGATAGGAATGGAACGGGCTATGTTGCATTCATGTAAATGAGTACGAATTATTGGCTGGTAAAATTGCCTAAAGTGAATATTGTGCTTTACATGTACCAATGTAGTGTGCCGTTAATTGCATATATATATTTTAAAATTCTTCATATTTTAACAAGTTATCCTAAATGCATATCGACAATAACTTTTGTAAGCATGCTTTTCAGAGCACCATTGCTTTTGTTTTTGCATTCTAAAGATGTATGGTAAGTTGCCTGGGGATAACGTGAAGTATGAAGTATGAAGTTATTATGACAGAGAGCTGAGCTTGTTGGTAAGTATTCATTCTAAAAAATTGGCCGCGTGTCTGCGTGCTTCGCTGCAAATGTTGTCTAAAGACGATAGAAGAGGCGCTGCGTGAGATATGGACGCCATCTCGCAATACGTCGGGAAACATGAGTGCTGTGTTGCGGGCTGGTAGTACCGGCGCAGCAGCAGGCGAAGACCGGTGGTGACAAACACGACCGGCGGGGACGCCAGCCAGCCCGAACGCGCGGTTTGGCGCGAAGCGCTGAAGCAGAAGAAACGTCCGCACTCAACGAGTACTCTCCAGACACTCTTTTATTTACACGTCGCCTGGGTAAAACAGGAATGCCAGTGCGGCGCCTCATGGCATTCGTACAGTGCAATAGAGAACCGAAACCGAAACACAACAATGAGCTCGTGCAGAGGGCACGGAGGAAGGCACATTTCAGCGGAGTCGCATTTTCAGCGCAGCTTCAGAAAATTGGGTCTTTAGAATTTCGTATGTATGCATTTTCTATGAAAGGAACACACCACCCAATACTTCAAGAAGGATCCGTTGATGGGCGAGTTGGTACATGTCTTGAAATATACTGAGTATGTGCAGCGCAATGGTACGAAGACAAGAGAAGACACACAACGCCAGTCTATGTCGTTTGTGTGTCTTCTCTTGTCTTCGTACCATTGCGCTGCACATACTCAGTATATTTGAAGACACCTAATACTTACCTAGTGATGTTGCGCCTCAGATATGCGTAATGTTTGTTTTTTGATCGACAATGCACACAAGTATGAACCTAGTCAGCCGTTCAAGATGGCTGGCCCTTGGGCAAGTGGTTTAACTTTGGCCGAGTGGCTGAATCGAGTGACGTGCCCACAAACAGAAAGACAGACAGACAGACCAAAATTTCTCCGTTTATGTATCCCAAGAAAGACTATCGTCTTTAAAAGACAGGGTGTGCAAACACAGACACGAGAAAGAAGTCAGGACACCACAAACACCACAAACGGCGTTTGTGGTGCCCTGACTTCTTTCTCGTGTTCGTGTTTGCATGCCCTGTCTTTTTAGAATGAAATTATTATATTTGCTACAGTGATAGTGAACGAGACAACCTTGATTTTCCCATGATATAACAACTAGCGGTGAAAGAATAGTTAAAGTTGATTGTCAAATTTAGCGTTGAACCGTAGCTTTATCCACCAAACTGTTGGTTGTCCCCAATGTATTCGTGAATGAAACCTCACGGGGTACTCGGGGGACACAGGCGGAAAGTCGTAATCTCGATGCCAGTCACAGTCGTAAGCGGTACCCGCATGCAGTAAGTGTTGTTGCAATTAGGGCACCTTAACTGTAACTCAGTAGTGATTCCCAGAACCTCAAGTATCCAGGCAACAAAAATGGCTACTCATCAAGCGGCCGCGCCACCTAGGTATTTGTTGCGGGCGTACTACACGCAGGTGCGGTGCGTCTTCCTCGTCATCATTTAGCGCGCACGATCACCCAGCTGCTTTAAAAATAATTTTAAATGCGGAGCATTTCTTAGTCGCACCTGCGGCGTCGGCGGCGCCGTCCACACCCCCACTGCGCATGCTCGGCTCGTCTCGTGAGGGCAGCAGGCCTCTCCTCTCCCTCCCTCCCTCCTCTCGATCGAACGCGGGCGGTGTGTATATAAGCGGCGGAGCGCGCGTTCGGAATTCAGTCAAGGGCGTCTTTACTTGGCTTGCGCTTGACTTGACGCTTTGCTTGACTCGAGTAGATACGATGGAAGCAACAGTACCTTCAATCAGCGTCCCACCACTCGTTGAAGGCAACGTTACCCCACCCCACCCTCACCGCCGTCGGCGTCAACAACAGCAAGCAACGGAGAAGACAAGGCTGTGAAGAGACGAGCATACGACGCTGAACGCAAGCGTTTGAAGCGAGCTGCGGACCCGGAACTTCGTGCACGCTGAAGCCGTTCAAGTCGTACTTGGCGTGCGCATCGTGTAACAATTAAACATTCCCAAACCATACACAATTAACATTCACGCGATACCCCCACCACTCTGCGACGCATTTACTGGAGTTCCCCCCGTGGGAAGATGCGGGCGACTTCTTTAAAGTAACATCGTAATGGAGGGCTCCGTAAATTTTGACCTCATGGGTCGAAATTTACGTATGTAGTTACTTCCAAGGAAATATGCCGGCTTTAAAGCATCAGGTTTTCGCAGTTATTCTTTTCGATTTTCTCTAAAGAAACCGAAGGGAGGGCTCCTCCCAGTGCAGATTTTTTAGCTGCTGCCAGAAACGCAGATCGATGACTGCCGAGCCAGCATTTCGGCGTCACCGTTTTTTTTTCTCATCTGTGAATATTATGACACTTTTAGAACTAAGGTCAGCGACACTTGTAACAATCAGTGCGAATGATGGTAAATTACGTGAATGCCAGCCTGTGGCGAAGGCTGCGACCTCAAGAAAAGGGTGTACTAAATGTAAATAACGACTCACGACTGATGTTTTCTTACTTTTGAAAATATTTTCTTGAGGCGTGGCCGAGTCATAATATCGAGAGATTTAATTTATGTGACAAAGGGCCTTGTTTTATCTGACTTGTATCCGAATGAACAGTTTAGGCGCGAATACGCGCAAGGTTTGTCGTCTTCTCGCGCAAACATTTCGGCCCAGTGCTCGAGCTTGACTGTAGAGTAATGCATTAAAACCTAGTCTGACATACTTTGTACTCTCCTTTGTGCCTGTCGAATAAAAGAGCGCGTACGTATTCGCCAGAACTACACAGTTGAAGACGCCGGGAAACTTTGAATATTACCGTAATGGTGCACGACCTCTGCTAATATATAATGTCTCAGTGTAGAGAAAACATTTGTCGTAGTAATGGTGATTAGTCATAGGAAACAGTGTACTTCGTCTTTAGTAACGCATTGCTTGAGCGGCCAATGAACATTCCTCGCAGAACGGTATAACGATTGCACTGCATGATCACTTCAATATTTGTTGTTTTGAGATCTTACAAATGCCTCTTTCCCTTCGCGTATCACTTCTTCACGTCTGCCAGATTTACCAAACAAATCCACCCAGTTCCACACCCTGAAAACCGTACAAATTGTGGAGTAGAGCTGGGGATTCGCCTGCCTGTGTTGACGTTTCGCTTGTGTTTATCTGAGTCGAAGCTGCGGGTTCGCCTGTCATTGTTGGCGCTCGCCTTGAGTCTGAGTCTTCCGAAGCTCAAGGTTACCTCGCATTCGCTTGCTTTTCGCCTCCGCGTCTCTCTTCCGTAGATGTGCGTTTAACTCCCGGCTCTGGGGTTTGGCTACCGCTTCGCTGGCTCGTACAGAGGAATTAGCCATTCGGTGACGCTGCCCTTCATGGGCAAGCGCGCGCAGGCGTTCCAAACGTTCAGCCTCCTGAGAATCCATGGCGGGAACGGCTAATCGTCATTTTTGATGCACTGGCCCCCTCTCTTGACCTATTTTGGTATTGATTTGACCTGTAGCTCCTTCTTTTCACCTATTTTCGTATTTTGAGTGTGACGCCATACGGCTACATGAAGCGACATGAGACGAAAGCCCGGGTCCCTGAAGCACTCCGCACTTAAAAAGCACAATAGAAAGGACTCACAAAGACAGTACGACGGCACCGGCTGTGATAAGCCTGCATCATTACCATCGCAACGACGCTTCTTTTGTTATACCATCAACCCGGCACCAATTTGGCTTCGCTGTTACCAGAGCTTTTCATTTGAGAAAACTCTGTTCAGAAATATGGACATGCCCATGGAGCAATCTGTGGAAGTTGCCGAACCGACGCGCCCTCTGGGAGCGACAGTAGAAAACGCCACGTTAGAGCAGGGTTTGCTTTTATTGCGCGAAACCAGGTACAGACGCAAATATTGCAGCAGAGAGGTGTGTGGCGCAATGTGATAATCATGTACTTACGTGGGCAAGAAATCAGAAGTGTTTAACATTTCAATAACGGTATGCATGTAATAAACGATTGATGCCGAAAGATTTTTGCTTGAAGTTCTCTATTGGCCGCGAGATCGACCTATAGGTGGCACCACCATCGCCGCGTTAGTGTGGAGAGGCGGTCGGAGGCGCGTACACAAATGCACACAGCGGCGCTTCGTTGTGAGCGGTTTGAGCCGATTATCGGCGAATAAAATGCGTTGAATGCAGCTTAGTGGTAATATATACGCTCTTCATTGTTGAATCGATGCACGAAGATCATGTTACTTTTACTAGTGAGAAAAGGGCAATCTGCCGATGAAAGGGATGCTGGCCCTGGATGAGAGACTGCGCTTACGCACTATATGATGTTTTTTGTTCTTTTATCTGTATGTGTTGAGCTTGGTGTTTTGTGTACTACGCACTGCAGTAGCACAACTGAACTACTTAAGTGTTTACTTCTTGTTCATTTGTATGCTAGCCCATATTCCTGTGCAATGAGTTCAAGAGCGCTGTTCACCCCAGTCGAAAAATCCACCTACTCGAAAATCCCGTTCCTACCAGAGCGGGAATTCAGACACGGTTTCTGGCGTATACGGCCGGTCTGGCGTATACGACCGGTTCGGCATATACGACCGGTCTGGCGTATACGACCGGTCTGGCGTATACGACCGGTCTGGTGTATACGACCGGTTTTCCATTGTGACCCGCACTGGTGTGTTCCCGGTTAGTGGAAACCAGGCTGGCGTGTTTTGGCACTATGGGTATAAATGTGGTCCTAGCCGTAATTGCATGCGATTCAGCACTAGTGCTTGAAGTTACGTCTAGATGCAACTTCTAAGTGCTACGTGATGCACGTTTAATGATGCAGAATGGAATAAAATAGGGTAGATGCTAGTAAAGGTAATGCAAGTATGTCACAATTATAGTATTAATTAAAACATGCAGTTTTAGCATGGCTGGAAAAGAACAGAGGGCCGAAACAATTATTTTTGAAAGGAAAAGAATGCATTTATTTCCTAGATCCTCGCCTCAATTCGGATCTCTTTTGGGACAGCCACAGTCTGATATTTTTTGGGCATTTTCCACCTCGTCTGGTGTCTTGCCTCTGGATATTCCGTAGTGCCTGAAAAAAACTATAAGGACAATTCATTGTTATAGGGCTCTGTTTTGGCATGATGGGTACAATGTGGTCCTAGCCGTAATTTCACGAGATTCAACACTGCTGCTTGCAGTTACGTCTGTGATGACACTAATTTAATTAGCTTCATTAATTAAATTCATTTACATGCCCTTAGAGCACAAGAACAGGCATGACAACAGTATTTACAACCAATGAAGGAGTTCATTAACAAATTAAATACATAAATAAGCAACGAATATAACAGTAGAGCAAATTGTAGCAATTGTAGCAAATTGAGCAATTTGTAGAGCAATTTGCTCCACAAATTGGAATTGCAGCTCAGAATCATAACAATATAGTAGCAAAGCTCGAAACAGTTTAGAAAACAATAGATTACATGACGAACATAGTAAACACTGTCACTGTGTGTAAAAACTCAGACAGTGACAGCACTGTATACTACCAACTTCAAATTACCGCAGAAAGTGCCGCTGCAGTCGATCTTGACTGAAAGCACCATGTGGCTAAAACAAGAATAAATTGTGCCTGCACCCATTCTCTGCGTAGTGCGGGATGAGTGTTTCATGAAAACACAACATTCCACATGTTTTTCTGCTAATCTGTTCCCACCCTTACAAAAATGCACAACCTCCCTCACTCACCTCTCAGTGCATCTACTTTGTGAGGCGTCAGTGGCTGTTGCGGGGCTTTCTGGCCACCTTCCACCACAAACCGGTTCGTCAGGGTCCCGGTGAAGCTCCTTTGAGCGAGGACCTCTGACGACCAGATTGCGACGGCGGCCCTTTTAACAAAATGGGAGTCCTTCTGGACTCCCATCAGTTGGTCATAAGTGGCCCTCTGGAGCAAGACACCGTTGGCCAGATGAACCTGCAGGTGGATGTTAAAACATTTCTTTAGCACATAGCATCAATTAATCCATACCAATGATAAAAAATGACCAGTAGAGTTTCGAAAACTACAAACTGTATGTGAACAGAGACATATACAGAGTACAAGCTGGAAAATAACACAAATACTACTCTATGTCACTATGTAGTCATCATTGTCAGCAAAACTTAGCTACAGGACACTTCTCCCAACTACCTCTGTCCCATCTGTCATGTGCAAGTGTTATATGCAGACATTGTCAGAAACATGGGCAAAGAAGTTCAGAATTACAGTAGACTCCCTTTAAGACGAACTCGAAGGGACCACGATCATTTGTTCGTCTTATCAGGAGTTGGTCTTATCAGAAGTGCCCCCAAAAACAAATGCTAACATGCCAAGTACGCCCGAATATGTTGCTTGAAAACACTGAATGAAGTATAATTATAATGGGGAGAAAAGGAACAAGAAAAAGCATTTATTTGGCTCTGCTTGATAAAAACTATGCTTTCGAGTAGAGTATGTAGACTAATCTAACGAGTACTCGATTTCGCGAGTTCATAATAAATATGCTCATGAATAAATTGCTACCACATTTTAACAATAAAACTGTAGCACGACCCTATTTTGACGATTAGAAAAAGATAAAAAGGGAGAGACAAACACAATTTTCCTTCAAAGAATGGAAAATTTATTCTTCTGCTGTTCACCTTCAGAGAGGCTGTTTTACTGGTTTTGCTATCACTTTTCGACAAGCCTCCATTGCATACCGCTACCTTGACAAAACCAATATATGCCAAGTTGCCTATGAAGTCTGCAAGCTTTTCTTTGAGGTTCGGATATTTTCTTATTTTCAGCTCGCAGTAACTTTTCTTGAAAGACATGCAGCTGAACATCTTCGTTTACGCTACTCACGATCACAAGCCTCAGGCACACAAAAAAAAGACACGACGCAGCTATACTTAGTGTGGAAAATGACCTTCCTTTGTCGTGCACTTTCATAATGAAAATGGTGCATCACAATTTGCTGCATTTCACTGGGAACAGATATGACATGCACAGGCCCTATGCAAAACAACTCAAACTGACCACAACATATGCTCAGGCGCCATTGTGTGACGGCGATGACGGTGCATCTGACTCCTCTGATGGGAGTGCTAGTGCCGCATATGTGGTTTCCGTTTCATGTGATTATAATGTACAATCTTTGTTCCCGTTATCACTTTCATTTGGCTTTTTTTTTGCCCCCTTCCCTTGCATTTTCCCCTCTAGCCAAGCTCTTGTAATCTTCTGTTCTCTACTGTACTCCTGTTGGGGAACTGAAGAATGCAAAGAGAATATCAAAGGACGAACGCTTTTTGTTGCTTTCTTTGCTGATAAAGCTGGCCCTTTCTCCACCTAGAGGCTAGGGGTCAGGGAGGTACTAGCTTTATGCGCTGACCTTTCTTTTCCACTTATCTCGCTTTTTCCCTCTACGTCGCAATTTGCTTTTGATTTGCTTTTAGTCTTTGCACCAGGAAGTTTTTTTTTCTTTTCATTTTGGTTTCTTTTGTTCGCCTGAATGCCCCCATCAAGACTCGTTCGTTGCACAGAATCCCCGTCTTTGTTGGTCGCTGCGAGAGTTCATCTTAGCAGAAGAGGCCTGTTACGCGGTTCGTCTTAAGCAGATTTTTTTTTTGCATCGAGTCTATGGGAGACCAAACAAACACTTCAGTGTTGTTCGTCTTAAGCAAGAATTCGTCTTAACAGAGTTCGTCTTCACGGGAGTTTACTGTAGATGATTCAAGGCAGTTGGACTGCAGCTGCCATATGAAAGACAACACAATGCCCTAAAGAAATCAAGTGCTGAACAGTTAAGAGATTGAAACTACACTGAAGATTTCAAGCACACTAAAACCAAGCATCAACTATGACAAATTAGGATCACAGTGGAAGTGCAATCTAGCAGAAGTAAAAGATCACTGCACACCTGGTGAAGCCAGCAGCTTACGTATGTCATAGTTGAAGGTGGAAGGTCTATGAAACGTTTAGTTGTTGAAAAGCTGGAGCACAGTTTGGCAAAGGCTGGGCACAGATTTGAGATAGTATTTTTTATAACTGTAGCAGGGTTTAAGTAATTGGCACGATTCCACATCGTTGGCAGCATGAATGTGCACTTATTTCCAGGAGCTACTTGCTCCTGAAAATAGCCCGGAAAGCCAGCTCCTACAGTACTTCCTAGACACCTTACTTATTACTTTAATTTTATTCGATGGTAGTACAACTTCCATTCTTACAACCAGAGTGCAATTCTCTTATACACAGGAATTGGCAATCAGCACTTGGACATTTATCAGGTTTGGTCATAAGCAAGCTGAAATTGTGCACAATGATAGGCTATGCAGTGGGTACAAGAATCCTTATCTCACCTGTCCATCGCTGATAAATGAACAGTTCGCCACAGCGGTGGCAGCAGTCTCAGCAGGCACGTCCGTGGAGGCAGTGGCCACAGAGGCAGGTGCTGCAGGAGCTGTTGGCACCGCAGGCACGTCCACGGAGGCAGTGGCCACAGAGGCCGGTGCTGCAGGAGCTGTTGGCACCGCAGGCACGTCCGCGGAGGCAGTGGCCACAGAGGCCGGTGCTGCAGGAGCTGTTGGCACCGCAGGCACTGCAGGCACTGCCACAGAATGTGATGAACCTGTTCCTGGCGCATAATCAATGGGTGCTTAACAATAGGACTAAGGTTCCACCTGTATAGTATACTACTACATTTATTATGACAGTATAAATGCAACAGAATTAGGAAAATATTAATATATTGGAACATCTGCATCTGTTACAAGTCAACCACAACCATTCCCATAACATGCTGATACTTCAGAGCAATAACATGCCATGGTTGCTCAACATTGTACCTATGGTCCTTTGTTCAGCTGAGCGACAGCTAAGGTAGCACTGCAGACTGAGCAGCTGTGCACGAAATGAAGTGTGCCGTCAAATGCAAGCATAGCATGTAAAATATTTGTCACTGTCACAAACGTCAACAGCCCACAAAATTATGCAATATTTGTGTATTTTGCACAGAAAGGACCCAGAATATCTGTGAGCTGCCTACATACAATGTGGGAGTGCGCCTAACTGGGCTGGTTGGTACATGATAAAGACGTGAAGAAACAGCTGGACACGGAACAGTGAGAGAACGACAGACAAAGGCGCTAAACTAATGACTGGTTCACTGCGTCCACTTGACCGTCCACTTGACCATTATATACTGTGTATATATTGCCTAGAGACGCTTCTCAGACCTGCTACGACAGCTACCTGGTGGTGGCACAAGCGGGTCAGAGACGCTTTTAGGCAGGAGACTCTCTGACGCTCGTGCCACCACCAGGTAGCTTGGAGCACCAGCTCAACGGCTTAGCCATGCTGGCTTTCCGGCATTGCTGGTGCCTGTTTCAGAAATGCTATTGGCGAGCTTGGCAAGGGGAGGGGCAGCACGCAACAAAGAGGATGAAAGGAAAGTACCCATGCAAGTACAGCAGTTATGTTCAAGAGGCTTCACACACACTTTGCTGGCAAGATTGGAGTAAGCGTTGTATTCAGTGCAAAAAAAAAAAACAAACTTGCAATGATGCGCCGCAAAGTTAACAAGGATGGCAAGAAAGATAGGTGCGAGAAAAAGCACAGAAAGAGCTAAGCCGAATGCAGGAATGCTCTGGTAAATATTCCTTTTACGTGTGGACGTTGCTCCATTGGCCAAACCGGCCGATGATGGCCAGTTACGAGAACACGCATACTCGCTTAACTCTTTCCAGCACAGTGGTCACCCCAGGTAACCACCTTTTCTTCATTTTTTCCTCTTGAAACACGCGAGCCCCACGTGTCGGATTCTAAATGGCGCATATTTTAAAGCATTTGACAATCTGACAGAGATATGATGCTACTTCGTTTCGGCTTCAATGTGAAATGTTAAGCTTGCTTTCTTCCGGCTGCCGTCGTCCTCAAGGCACGCTAGACGGTGGGCCCGAGATAGTGTTATACAGTAGAATCTCGATGATACGGTTACGCTTTATGCGAATTTCGTGATGATACGAATTTAAGGTTGCTTCGTATGGACTGCATTATATAAAATACAGTCATTCGGTGTTATCAAATGGTTTCCCCAGCCACGGCGGACGATACGACCGCTGCACGCAAGCGGCACAACGCGGCTTGTCTGTGGGAGGAGGAAGGCCCGTTCACACTTGGCCTCGAAGGGAGCGAATGCGGCAAAACTCACCAGAATTACCCTGGCTTCGCCGCCGGAAAAGTGGCCGGAAAACCTTGCCGCGAGGCCGACATGAAAAAAATCGGTCAGAGAGCAATTTTGCCGCCACGCGATAGCGGACCGCCTTTGTGCTACGGCTTTGGCTACACTGGCGGCACTACTAGCATCAAACCACGTGATGTAAACAACCAGACGTACATTCAAGATGGCGCAGTTACTGCTTTTTTTCTTTTTTGTTTTGATCTTCTGTATATATATATATATATATATATATATATATATATATATATATATATATATATATATATATATATATATATATATATATTGAAGAAGCTTTTCCAATGGGCCAAACGTACTTGGGAAGAGAAGAGACACAACTAAGCGGTTGTCTTAATTTTATTTGCCAAAGGTTTCGACCGGACGACGGGTCTTCGTCAGGGCTTATGAGCAAATGAGTATTTGCTCATAAGCCCTGACGAAGACCGGTCCTCCGGTCGAAACCGTTGGCAAATAAAATTAAGACAACCGCTTAGTTGTGTCTCTTCTCTCTCTCTCTCTCTCTCTATATATATATATATATATAGAAAGGAAAGAAGTGTTAATTTCAAGGGCTCGTTTTCTTTCTTATACACAATATTAATGAGAACTAACAGACAATAATGCCAAGGAAAATATAGGGGATGTTTTTAGTAATAAATGTAAGGTAACTGTGAAGAAAGAAAAGTGGACGAAAAGATAGCTTGCCGCGGGCAGGGACCGAACCTGCGACCTTCGAATAACGCGTCCGATGCTCTACCAACTGAGCTACCGCGGCGGCCATCCCCCCGTCCACTTTATAGGGTATATGTGTGCATTTAAACGTGGGAGCGTCAGTCAGCGCCGCCAGTATCCATGACGGCGAGTGTGGAACACTCTTTTTCTGCCTTGTTGGCGTCAGGTAGCACGTGAACTTATTACGAGCTGGCAGCTGACCAATAATCCCGCGCATATAAATTGCCTATCTAAGCAATAAACCAGTGGTTGTTAGTTCACAGTCTGATGTCCAGTGCTGTTTCTTCACATCTTATTACATACATTGTGCGCATGTAACCCGATTCCACACACCTCCAAGATCCACTAGTGCATATGTGTCCTCCTGAAGACTTGAGCAGGGTGGGCTCCATGGATCTTGGTCGGCCACATCCAGTGGCGGGCTGCAAGTAGCCTGCATGCCTGTGAAGACGTGGCTTAGCTCATAAGCAAGTTTGCCTGACTTTCCCACATTTCCGTGTGGCACCTTCAAAAGACATCACTTGTGGCATCAACTTTTTGTTTATAAATCCAGTTACAGTAACGATGCCATGTACAATAAAGTCGTCAAAAAGCAGCCTGTTTGAGACAGCCTTTCCCAATTTTCCAAACCGAACCTTTCTATACTCGGTTACGACTTAAAAATAAAAAGAAACTGTAGCTCCACCTACAGAACTGCGACCTGCTGCCCAACATCTACAGCAAAAAATTACAGTAATGCTAAGTGAAAAAAAAATACAGGCACCAAAGTGCATTCCACAACTTAAGCATATGCAACAGGATAGAAAACAAAAAGCAGGAGGAGGAGGTCACAGATTCGGTTCCACAAGTAGGAAGTCGCTTTTTGTCAGATTCTCATTACACCAGTATGATATCATCTGTTGATAATGCAAACATTACTGAAATTTGTGCAGGGGTTGAAGCACTCCTAATACAAATATCTCAGATGGCCCCAAGCTGCAGTTTTCTCCTAAGAGCACACATCTTTCAAATGCAAACAACCAGCTCGAGATGAAAACAGCTCTCTGCATGTCAGTGAAATTTCGATACAGATGGTGAAAAAAAATCTTACACACGAGGGACCTATGTACAATGTCATCTGCCTTACTTTTGCTGCACTGTCACAAGGTTATTTGCACATAATTTTGCCAACTCTTTTATGACTGTACTTTTCCCAAAACATATAACTATGGCAAATACTGCATCCTCTACATGGTCGTTAAATGTGTGCCCAAGTATGCATGGTGGTTAAATGTGCGCCCAAGTATGTATCAAAGTGTGACATTAAAAATAAAATTTGACGCCACCTGCTTGCGAGAGCCTGTCAAGCAGCTGCTCCTGCAGCCTCATGTTAAGCGTCCGGAGCTTGCTATTGTCTGCCTGGAGCCTTTGCACCTCCTCCTCCAGGTGCCGGCAGCTGTGGCACTGCTCCAGGTCTGCAGTGGCAGCCCTCTTTCCCACCACCCTTAATTTTCTCGCATTTAGCGAGACCTGAAATTGGAATAAGCATTGAATTGAAAGTATTAGTCTTCAATATAACAGAAATATCACCACAACATAACATATGCCTGCAAAAAATATTATAGAGCATGACAAGAAAACATACACAGATGCATGAACTTAACCATGTTGCAATCCTGCGGCACCCATTATATAACGTATACTATGTGGCTCGCCAACAGACAATGCAGTTTGACTATTTTGCATGCCGATTTCAGCATGCAGAGATCTCATTCAGTGGGTGGCCTTTCGTCAACTATTACTGAAAGCATTGTTTCACATCTTATTTAACTGTGCAGTACTAATGTGCAATTATGAACTCAGCATAGTTGGGAGCTTAGCCTAAATATGCTTATGGCCTTTCACTCACATGATCCTAAGCTTTATGGTACACTGCATTTAAAGGAGTGGCATTACAATAATTTGAACATGATTTTACTGTTACGTTGCACTCATGGGAACATAGCATTGTGCAGATGGCATTGCTAAGCACAGATACAGCCTAAAACGTGTTTTAATTATCTTTGAAGTATGTGAAAATTTCGTATCATAACTGAAAAAAGTGATGAGGTCATCGTGCGCGCTCACGTCGTAAACAATGTATGAGTTCTGTTTTGGTTACAAAAGATGAGTACAAGATGGCAAACACTAGTAGCGACATGATGATGAAGCCTAACGTGATGAAGCAAAGCCTACCCGGAGGCCCACAAAAAGACTTATACCCCGGTCACACCGGCAATTTTAGTGTCATTTTGAGCGAGTGCACTTACGCTCACAGAATGTCACTTTGACGGCGCGCCGCTACACGAGAAAGAGAAGTGTGCTTTGGAAATGATGGCACTGGCAATTGGCGGTTTAGTAGCGCAACATATATTTGTCATTTTTGGCAATGCTCGCTGTTTAATAGCGTATCATAGGCAGGAACATAATTTACAATAAACTTTGCACGCAAATGAAGTAAATATTGCAACCGCATAACATCATTGGTCATCGCGAGCCAAGACAAGACAGTGTCATATCAAAGATGAATCAAAAACAAAAATGATGGACTCCCGTGCAGAAGGGACGCGTAGTGGTGACGGGCGTTTGGAGCGTGTGTTGGCAGCACTCATTTGCTCCTCCCAAAGGCGTATGAGCACCCGCGTCTCTGTGTCAGACCACGTTGTCTTCGTGGAAGTGGCACCCGTGGCACACGCCATCGCAAATGACTAAAGAATGACTGAACTACACATGTGCAAGGAAGTAAACAACGCGACGGACGCGGCCATTGCACGGCATGTGCTCCCGCATCCCCCTAGCGGACGTGACCGCAAACTGCCCGAGGGCGAGAGTAGCGAGGTTTTTTGTTGTAGTATGATTTGTTTGAATACATGGCAGTATTCCTAATAACGAGAACGATGGTTTAAAAATACCATGATCGCCCTGCTTTGCATTAGCGTATTTATTTGCAAGCCACTGCTACCGAGGCTAGACACTTCGTCGCAGCGAAGTGAGTTTGGCGAACGCACTTGCCGGCAAGTGTACTTTGCAGCGAGTGTCACTAAGCGTTCCTGTGTGACAGCGTGCAAATGACACTATCGGCGAAGTGCACTCCCTCTAAGTGCACTTAAGTTGCCCTGTGTGACAGGGGTATTACATGCTTACCAACTGTAGCGAATAAGAGGCTGGGTCCGAGCTAGTTGGTACACTGACATTATGAAACCGTTAAGCGCACAAAGACGGGAACAAGAAGACGACACACAGAGCGCTCTGTGTGTCGTCTTCTTGTTCCCGTCTTTGTGCGCTTAACGGTTTCATAATAACTGTAGCGACTTACGTGATTACTGGTTGTAGTGACTTACCTGTGTCTGTGCTTGCATGCCCTGTATCTAACATGAATCCCCACCAACAAGCTCAGTTTTCCATCATTCGAAACTGATACCCCTGTCACACGTGACAACTTAAGTGCACTTTGAGCAAGTACACTTCGCCGCGTGTGTCATTTGCGCGCTGTCACACGTGCTACGTGACGCCAACAGGCAAATAATGAGTGTACCACACTCGCCTCAATGGCAACAGGCGGCGCTGAATGACACTTTAACGTTTAAATGCACATACATACCCCATAAAGTGGACGGGGGGATAGCCGCCGTGGTAGCTCAGTTGGTAGAGCATCGGACGCGTTATTACAAGGTCGCAGGTTCGGTCCCTGCCTACGGCAAGTTATCTTTTCGTCCACTTTTATTCTTCACAATTACATTACAATTACTTCTAATAACATCCCCTATACTCTCCTAGTCTGTCTGTCAGTTCTCATTAACATTGTGTCTAACAAAGAAAACGAGCCCTTATATTTCCTTAAGAAAGTTTAGTGTCACTCACTACAAAGCACACTTGCCGGCAAGTGTGTCCCCCCAACCTCATGTCGCTGCGACGGCTGCGACGAAGTGTGTAGCCTCAGTACCAGTGGCTTTTACAGAAATACGCTGTTGCCTAAAGCGGTGTTCATACTACTTTTAAACCATTGTTTTTGTTATAAGGAATACTGCTACGTATTAAAACAAGTCCTAATACCACAAAAAAACCTCACTACTCTCACCCTCGGGCAGTTTGTGGCCATGTCTGCTAGGGGGATGCGGCAGCACATGCTGTGCAATGGCTGCGTCCGTCACGTTGTTTATTTCCAGCACACTTGCACATGTGTAGGAGAGTTGTTCTCTAGTCATTTACAACGGCGTGTGCCACTGGTGCTACTTGGTCTGATGATGAGACACGGGCGCAAAAATAACAAATATATGTTGCGCTACAAATCTGCCAATTGCCACTGCCATCATTTCCGAAGTACACTTTGCTTTCTCGTCCAGCAGTGAACCGCCAAAATGACACTTTGTGATCGTAAGTACACTCGCTCAAAGTGCACGTTGCCACGTGTGGCAGAGGCATTACGTGCTTGCCGATTGCAGAGACCTACCTGTTCAAGGTGCAGAGCGTGCAAACACGGACACAAGACCCAGAGATGTCAAGACACCACAAACTTTGACGAACAACTGGAGAAACACACGGCGAGAGAAGAGAGAGAAGGCACGAAACCCTATCAGCGCTTGCCCATACAATAGGCGCACCCATCAATCTGGCACACATGGTGGTCTACGAGAGGGAGAGAGATATTTAGGCACTTGTTTCTTCCTTATGCAAGTCAATCGATGGTTGACTCACGTGTGCACTACCACTATTATTAATATGCCAGGCCTAAACCATTTAACGAGTTTCCTCATTCCTGTTACAATCTACATTGTAGAGATTGTAAGTGCACGCCCAAATTTGATGAACGCGCGATTTTGTACCATCACAGGAATGAAGGAACACGTTTAATGGTTGAGTCCTGGCATAATGATAATAGTGGGAGCGCATGCCTGAGCCAACCATCGATTCACCTGCATAAAAAAGAAATCAAGTGTCTAAGCAGCTACCATAATGCACCACAAGTGCCGGACTGATAGGTGTGCTTACTCCATAGGCATGACGCATGCACAGATAGGCTTCCGTGCCTCCTTTCAAGAACAGAGTGTTTATCAGTTGTTAGTCGACGTTTAGGGTTTCTTGACGTCCCTTGTGTCCGTGTTTGCATGCCCTGTATCTTTAACATGAATCCCCACCAAGCTCAGTTTTCCATCATTTGAGACTTACCTCCTTGCTGATTGTGGAGACCTACCTGCCTGCCAACTGTGTACAGCACTGGCAGGAAACTAGAACTCAGTGTTCTAGTTTCCTTTTTGTAAGCCAGATGCTCGTCAGGTTAAGGTTAAACCCTGAAGTTGAATTGATCTTGCAAGTGCTCGGACAGGGATGAAGAACACGGGATGCAGACAAGCATTGACGCCACCAATGCAACTGCAAACATGCACAAACTAGCCCGACAGCAAATGCTACTAAATCAACCACCCTGACTTTCCTCTTGCTTTCTCCCATTTTTTTTTGACAAGAACAGTGATGCAGCTGACAAAAAAAATTATACACCTCAGTATTTCACTGGTACTATGATGTAAACAGACAAACTAAAAGCTCTAATACCAAGATCGTACTGCGTAGTGGACAGATAACTGTCTCAGTGCTCCAACATGCATACATGGAATTCGTATGACTTAAGAACATAGTGTTGACTGATCTAGACACCCATCAGTAAAGCGAACATAATGCAACTTGCATGTTGCATATACACACAGTTACAGTGCACCAATGTTGTGATGTCACTGCTCCCTTTATTACTTCTGAGCCTGCCACCTTACAAATTACACCAAGCAAAAATGTTTCAGCACAGCCAATACTGCAGCTGCTCCAAGCCTCACAGAGAAACAAAATCACAGCGATTGGAGAGATTCACGAAGTGAACTGAGCTTTCCCAACCACTTTTACACTCCTCCAGGCTCCATCGTGAATCGCCACACTAGATAAGTAACTTAGTTTGACAATCACGGAAACAAGCAACTCGTAGCACTCAACACAGCAGACGAAACAGCAGCACTGATATGGTAGACTGGCCAGTGATCTAGCGGGTATTCGCAGTCACTCGACAGTATTTTTTCACGAACAGGCGCAGCACATTACGGCGCCCCCTTTCTTCTCCCCCCCCCCCTCCCAAATGCTCTTTGAAATAGAAACTGCCTCCAGTCGTAACATTCTAGCATATAATAAAACATTTAAAGGTAAACATTCAGCAGAAATATGGCTGGGCAAAATCATAAGAAAGAAAACTGTCCAGCCAAGTTTGGTTTATAGTTCTAAAACTGTCCTTACGTTTCGAGACCCATTCAGTCTCTTCTTCTGGAGGAGACTGTCCGGCCTGCTCCAAAGCTAGCATTTTTTATTTACACATTGTCTCCCTCCCTTTGCATCGTTGTTCCTCCAGCCACTTTCGTGAAAGTGTTGCCTTTTTCATAGGCCTCGATTACCATGGACATACACGCTTGGCAGGGTCCCGGTGAATGGTTTACGTTTTCAGGTTTCATCTGAATATGTCAAGATTCCAAGGACTGCTTTCTGGTGCGCCTACTTTCCAATTCAATAACCCAGTGTACGACAACATACGACAAGCCGGGCCTCTAAAGTGTTCCGCATATAATACCTATGACTAGCCCAGTAAAGAATTATGCTACAAGGCAGATTAACACATTCTTAATTCATTTAAATTGCTGCAACCAGCAGCAAAACAGGAACCCGTATGTACCTAAAACACTTTCAAAACAAACAAAATTTTCCTTACCTCTTTGGTTGAACTCTGTGGGCCTTTTTTGGTTTTTGGCATCCCACAATTATTCAGAAGTCACTTAACAATTAGACTTACTGCACGTGCACGAAACTACACAAACGTCTACTGAGAGGCATTGAGAATTATGCTGTTTTGGTAAGAATGGTAACAGAGACTTCAAATAATTCAGTTTTTTTCTAGCGGCATATTTGTGCAGTTAAGGTTATTCAGACAGGCCAGACCAAAAATTTCGGTAAAGTGATTTCAGTAAAGGCAGCAACACTAGTGTTAGCCTTGTAAAAGTGCAAGACCGCACACAGTAAACAAGGTACACCAATAATACAATTGAGTTATTCCAAGTGGTAAACTTACGGCTGCACACTATGCTCGCTTGTCAGATTCCATAGGTAGCCAATGCGTACAACGGAATGTCACAACGCACGTAGACATACCTGTACGATATCCCAGTTTGAAAATTGATTTAGTACCGCTGCATGGAACACGGCTGCCCTGTAGCCGTGTTCGCCGTGAGGCTGTTTACCCGTGTATGCATTTGTTAGGCTTGCACAGAAATCTTTTTCGGCGCGGAGATCCGATTTTTCTTTATGCATGTTCGTGCACGGGTTTGCATGCGCGCATACATACGCAAAATGCAACTTTTGAATCACGTTTACTAAATTCGAAATTTGAACAGTTGTATACACCAGCGTCCTCGGCATGCGGACGAGCAGCTGTCGATGTCGGTCACGGACGCTATTCCGAGGAGCGACCGCAGCACGAGCAGCGCACACGCTGTCGAAACAAATCTCTTCGCGTGCTTCTTTACCTTATTGGGTCTACTCCATCGGCGACATCAAGTACTTTCCGGCCACGCACGAAGAAATATCACGTTCACTCCCTTCGTTTCTATGCTTCTTTCTTCAGGCATAACACCATGCAGTAGATAGCAAGTCGTGCGTAGGTGGCACTGACGCACCTGTGAAGCGGCTACAGCACAAGCGCATCGGCTCCCAAACGTCATTCTTCCTGTCCCCATTCTTACAATCTATTACCTTTGGTGTGATAAACAAGGGTGCGGCTGTGCGGCGTCCAAAAACTCAACCACAGAACTACGAAAGGTTACAACGCTAGCCACAATACGCTTACGTGCGCAGCGGCCATGTTGTTTAGTTGGTGAGTTGCAATAGAGGCGAGAGATGGCACTAGGTGCAGACTAGTTAATTTTTTTATTTACGTGTTTTTTTACGTGTTTTTACTACTATCAGAGTTCATCAATACCTCTATTACTATGTTTTATTTTATAATGGTGCAGAAACGTTTTCTCACTAGAAAACGTTCTCACGCGGAATGCAAAAGCAGACGACATCCGAGCGAACCAAGAATCGCCGTACTGCATGTTGACAGGGTAGCGCTTTAGCCAACGGCGCCGTGGCGTAAAACACACCTTGTTTAGAAGAACAGATACTTGGGCGAGTTTGTAGGGATTTTTGATGGTACTGAGAAGCGTTAGTAAGCACCGTACCCTTTATCAAACTGCACGTAGCTGCAGGGTCAACCATGCCCGTCGACATTGAGCAGCCATGGGGAAAAACACGACCACTTAGAAATGCAAACATAGGTGTGCGTATCCTGATCGGAGGAGCACAAATAAGCAAAGCATGCGGTTTATACAAGCATTGAAACTTACCAGTCATATGCAGGAGGTCAGCGTCGTAGTAGCCTCCTTTCGTAGAGTCGTCGCCGTCCCAGTACACTGAATAAGTGTCCCCAGGCGCGAAGTCGTTGACGTCTCTCGGTTTGAGGTTCTGTACATGATCTGACGTCGTCACTTTCTTCACGTTGTCCGTCAGATATTTAACATACACGAAGTACTTCATTTTGATCGGCAATACCTCGATCTGAACACACCGATACAAGCCTGGAAAACAGTACCAAGTACAGCCGTGTTATGTGTTGCGGTTTTATTTGGAGAAAAACGTCTTGAAGTGATGGAATGTTATTGAAGATCACCCATCACTATACAACTGGATGCATCACTCTATTCGGAAACATGAATCTCTTATTTGATCATTAACACAGCATTCGTACTCACAAAGTAAAAGCATTTCGTCTGTCAGCGGTAATGAGCCCCTAATTGAAGCTGTTTACCCGTGTGTACATTTCTGTTAGGCTTATAGCCAGATATCCTTTTCGGCGCGGGCCGGGGGTCTGATTTTTCTTTATGCATGTTCGCATGCATGCACGGGTTTGCATGTGCGCATACATACACAAAATGTAACGATCGAGTTTCAGGCCGATGGCAAAAGTATCACCTCAAACTACCCCTAACCCTGAATGCGCTAATGGTCTGTGCACGTGGTAAATAATTTAGCGCAGAAATTCATCGAAGTCTTTACGAAATATCTAGAACACGTCATCGATATTCAGCGATCATGCGTCAATTTCACCATGTGTAGTATTGTCCTATAGTGTATACGCGTGCATTATTTATTTACACAGAGAAAAAGCATCTGTAAGCGGCCGGGGCTAGTAACTTTGTTTTTGAAATATACCAGGCAGTACAACTAGGGCATCATCAAAGCATCCACGTGTTTGCATGTGCGCGAGTACATACATATATACACAAAATATAACGAGTTTCAAGCCGATGGCAAATGTATATCACCTCAAACACCACACTTCTGACTGCGCTACACGTGGCCAGAAATTCATCGAAGCCTTTACGAAATATCAAGAACACGTCATCGATATTCAGCGATCATGCGTCAATTTCATCATGTGTAGTATTGTATTTTATTAATAACCTATAGTGTATACGCGTGCGTTATTTATTTACACAGAGAAAAAGCATATGCATATATCGTCAATCTGTATAAGCGGCCAGGGCTAGTAACTTTGTTTTTGAAGTATACCTGGCAGTACAACTAGAGCATCATCAAAGCATGCACGTGTTTGCATGTGCGCGAGTACATGTAATGTATACATACACAAAATGTAACGAGTTTCAAGCCGATGGCAAATGTATATCACCTCAAACACCACACTTCTGACTGCGCTACACGTGGCACTTATTAGCTCAGAAATTCATCGAAGTGTTTACGAAATATCAAGAACACGTCATCGATATTCAACGATCATGCGTAAATTTTATCATGTGCATTATCGTATTTTATTAATAACCTAGTGTATACGCGTGCATTATTTACACAGAGAAAAAGCATGTCATCTGAAGTGTAAGCATGCCATCTGCATGTAATCGCGCATGTAAAGGAATCTGCACCAAGAAAAGGCTAGAAAGTTGGTGGCGGAAAACTATAGGTATACATAGCCCATGAAAGAAACGGTGGATGTCTTCAGAATTAACTATTTATTGATATTTGTTGAAATAGCACACAAATGACACAATCACGCATATCTAAAACGACCCAAACACAAGCTCTAGACTGTATCTGCGGATATGTGTGTGTTATTGTGTCGTTTGTGCGCTACTTCATCAAATATCATGGCTCATCAACTAGTCAATTAGTACATATTAAACAATTTATTGGTTCATACATTTGTTAAAACTACAAAATGAAAAAAAAGGCAAGTTACGGCTAGGTGGCGGGCGCTGCCGCCCAAACAGAGAGGTTATTTTTACCTACATATGTCCACTCCTGTTTACATTCATATATCTATGTGTCAATATAAAATAAAACCAGAGTTTCTTCACACACCAATTAGGAAACTGTGTTCTAAGTCCAAAACCCATAGAGTTTCATTATTGCATGAAACTCCATGCCCAAACCCGTACCAACTTTGCGAAGGAAGTGGAGGAAGGGAACTACAAACTGTCGGGTCATTTAGGAGCAGCAATACACAACAAAATTTCTGCAGCATTACCCCTGGGTGTGTTCTTTGCAAGCTGCTCAACGCAATGCTAACATTGCTGCAAGCGTTTATTAGTTATGTTTTTCGCCGACAGATGACGCAAAAACTAGTTAACTCTAAATTTTGGCCAATAGCGAACACAAGTTCCAATACATAGGATCAACGGGGAGTTTCGCAACTAAAAACATTAATTAAAACAAGGCAGAGAGGAGCCGGCATCTTGCGGTTCGTGGTACGATAAGAGCAGATTGCATGGTCGATTACGTGTAGACAGCTCCGATTGTAAATGCAGTCACTAAAAAAACTTGGTGGCTCAAGTTATTGCCTTATTGAAATGGGGGCTATCCTAACATGCAACCATACATACTATAGGTTTTTTGTGGCCGTCACGTATATCGTTACGTGATTTCAGCAGCAGGCCTGTAGGATAGTATGTGAAGGCGCTTCGGACTTTCTGCTGTATACCGACGCCATGCCTCCGAAACGTCGTTATCGCTGCTACTTGGAACCGGGTTCGTCGTCGCACAAGGTACCCCGACAGACTGTGTGGAGCCAGCGAAAGCAACAACCGCCTGCTGCATCAACGGTGAGTTATGCTGCGTTTTCTAGCGTACGTAACACGGCACCACGGTGTTTCGCCGTGTAGTACCGTTATCTTCTGGGCCCGAACTACGCTGTTTTTTTACCTTGTCTGTGCACGCTTTGTGTACTGTTATATTTGGCCCCTCTTCATGTCGTTATTGCTCTAACGTCTTCGCCGCTCATGAAACTTGCTGGACGGTAGCGGTTCCTCTAAACTGGTATGAAAGTTTCCTGGTTTATCACGGTAATTTGGGCGAGTTGGTAAGCTAATATATTTGGTTGAACGTGCAGCGCAGACGAGACTGGACGTGGGATAAGTGTGCACCAATTTTTTAGTCCCTCGATCGCCTGTGCCGCGCTGTACGGCCAACCAGTCTCTAGGCTTGGAGGTGTGTACGCGTTTGGAGGGAGAGGGGGGGTGTCTCCAGAAATTTCGACCATCTGGTGTTCTTTAACGTGCACTCACATCGCACAGTACACCGGCCTCTACCATTTTGCGTCCGCCGAAATGCGACCGGAATCGGACCCACGACCTTCGGGTCAGCAGCAGAGCACCGTAACCACTGATTCACCGCGGCGGGTCGTTAATCTTGTATTTGGTCATCGTTGATCACACAAAAATGTTTTTACAAAGAAAGAATAAACGAGCCACACAGGCGAACAGCACGAGCGACTCTTCTCATCTACGTGGTCTTGTTCTTCAAGTCAGGAGTGCTTATTCGTGGGCTAGTTAGAATAGCATACTGTAATTTTGGACGCGCACGAAAAAACTCGGAAAACCACAAACGAATGCGCTATTGATGAAACACTCATTTCTTGACACTTTCGGTAATACGGCATTCGATTAGTTCAGACGGTTTCTCCGGTCCCATGAAATTCGAGCCAACAAGCTTTTGCTGTAGACACACGCACATACCAAGCATGTCACCACTGTTTTACATGTTTTATGCTGGGCGAGTTGTTGAATACTTCACGGCATTGTGATTGTAGTGCTAAAAGAGACTGAATGCATGGTACGACAGAACTAGTGCTTGTCCTGTCAAATCTGTCAACATTCTTTGTATCAGATTCGCCACCTCATGGCCTGGTTATTTTGAGCATCTGCACATACCAGTTGTCATACTTGTAATTTGAGTGTCTTGTTTATAGGTCTTGACTGCTCCCATGCATGACTGAACCAAAATTCACTGTGCCAGACTATTGGCTCACTCCTGTTTTGTTTTTATCTTTTGTTTCCCTGCAGGCAACCTCCAGTGAGCCATCTAATGACAGTGTCATGCTGGAAGATCTTGATGATGAGCTTCCCGAAATTTCGGACGATGATATTGGTCTGGAAGACGGACTAAGTGCACAAGACAACAATCCAGAGATGGACAGGCAGTTTCCCGACAGCTCGGAGTGTGCCGAAGAAACTCCAGAAGATAGGCCAGACCCAGAAGACTGTGACGTCAACGATCCAGATGTTGATCTCTCTGAGTTCATTGCGGCAAATTCATCCGTATATCTTCCTGGCATTTCCACAACCAGGTTGCAAGCCATGCTGCTGGTACTGACTTTCGTTGTGGCAGCTGGACTACCATGGACCCAAGTAGACGGCTTGTTAAAGTTGCTCAATGCAATATTTGGCCAAGAGGTTTTTCCGCCCACTAAGTATGGCTTTCGAAAACTCTGGGAGTTGCAGAAATCTAAAATGGTTCAGATCCACACGTATTGCTCAACGTGCAATTTTCTGACTGAAGAACAGGGCCTCAATGAACAGCTCTGTCGCATTTGCTCCCAGGTGTTTCCACTTCCTGCACTGCTGAAGAAAGGGAGTTTTTTTATCCTGATGGACCTGAAGATACAGTTGCAGCAGCTTCTGAAAAGAACGGGAAACATTGTTGGCAACAACTTGCAAAAGCTCACTTCAACCTCCTCGGATGGATTCAAAGATATAACTGATGGTGCGCTGTACAAGAAGATGCGCGATGTGCTCAAGATGAGGTGGAGTGACTTGACTTTAACTCTGAATACTGATGGCTCGCCAGTCTTCAAATCCAGCAAAGGCTCAGTATGGCCGATCCAGGTCTCGCTGAATGAGTTGCCTGTGCCTCTTCGCTGGAAAACATCCTGATTGCAGGTGTTTGGTTCAGCAAAGAACATCCACCTACTCACCTTTTCTTGAAGGCCTTTGTTGACAAGTTCCAAGGTCTGGGGAAGATAACATGGTCATTTGCGCAGCAAGTTGTCCACTCTGCCGTGAAAATTGCTTGCTGCTGTGTTGACTCGCCTGCACGAGCTGCTTTGCTGAATTCAAAACAGTTCAACGGATACTACGGCTGTTCTTGGTGTCTGCAGAAAGGAACTCTTGTGGAAGGTAAAGAAGTTTTTACATTACTTAATATTGGCACGTAGCAGTCTTAATATTAACCTTTGCTTAGCCACTACCTTGGGAGCAAGAGGCAGAGAGTCTGCATGCAAATAGGAAAAAGAAAACCACGGCAGCTAGCATCGGGAGCTTCCGCTAACCACTGTACATGTGCACAAACTATATGTGATCAAATGATCTGTGGCATCTGCAGACGTCAAGTGCTTGGAGATAGCTATTTGTGGCTCATTTAGCACAGCACGGCATGTAATCAGGGTGGTTTTCATGAATACTGCATTCTCGGTTAACAAAAATCTATTAAACTGAACTGCTGCTTAAATGGAATTGAGTGTGATATAATTGGTTTCATACTTTTATTTTGCACACTTGTTCATCTCTCATTCAATAGAGCTCCTGTTAAATGGAAAATATAATTTCCAGGGGTTCTGTTTAATGAGTCTGCTGTATAAGCGCCAAAATGTCCGCTGTCCTAATTGATGTCTCAAAGTGTCCAAGGAAGCCTTGGATACTTTGCGGCCTAAAAGCTAATCTTGCGAGGTGTCTCTTATAAGCAGGGTACTAAGTTATGCATTCATGTTGAAACTTTTTTAGCGCGCACAAAAGACGGAGGACACAGAAAGAAGGTACAAAACGAGCGCTTACTCACAAATGATTTATTTTTTTTTGTGCGCACAAAATTTGTCTTTTGTGCGCGCTAAAAAAGTTTCAACATGAATTCATACCAACTCGCCCAGCTCTCAGTTTTACTGCTAAGTTATGCATTATCTTATCAAAACCTATTTTCATGTAGCACACTGGTGTCTCGTATACCCAAGTGTCTGTTAAATCAACGTCTCTTATAAAAGGCTTCAAATGTAATTCAACTAAGTGGAACCGAACTAAGCGGCACTATTTATCCTTCAGGAGCTGTGAAGTACCCATACGAAGGAGCGGACATGGTAGAGAGGTGCCATGATGTGGTGCTGTCAACAATGTCTCTTGCTAAAAGGAGGAACTGCACAATTGATGGCATAAAGGGACCATCTCCTTTTGCCAAGCTGACATCGTTGGATTTAGTCTGGGGTTTACCTCCAGACTACATGCATTGTGTTCTTGAAGGAGTCGCCCAGCAGATCACGGAACTTTGGCTGACCTCCACTGGCAAAGCCTTCTACATTGGGAACAGAATTGCGGAGCTCAGTGAGCGCATCAAGAAGGTTTGCCCACCAATTTCTTTCACCAGGCTGCCAAGGCCACTTTCAGAAAGGGCCTTTTGGAAGGCAACTGAATGGAAATTCTGGCTTTTGTATTACAGTGTCCGATGTCTTGATGGCATTCTTCCACCGAGGTACATCAGGCGTTTCATGTTGCTTTCTGAAAGTGTCTTCATGCTGCTGAAGGAAACTGTCGAGGAGTCCGAGACCTTTATTGCTCAGAGATTGTTGCAGGGGTTTGTTCAGGAGGTTTCCGTACTGTATGGTGCAGCCGCTCAGACTTTCAATGTCCATCAGCTTCTTCACTTGGCGAAATCTGTTAGGATGACTGGACCACTGTGGGCCACTTCGACATTTCCATTTGAAGGAGGCAATGGAGAGATCTTGAAGTTAGTGTCCGCAGCAAAAGATGTGCCTAGGCAGATAACTGAACGTATAGTTATGCACGGGGTGATGCAGTCGCTTAAACGCCTTGTGACTCTGCCACCTTATTTGAAAAAGCAGCAGGCAATAATTTCTGGAAAGAGCACTGAGCAGAGCCAGACCTGTGTGTTAGGTGCTCCTCTGCCTCTGTGTGTTTTGGAGGAGAATGTCCAAACACTAATAACAGAAGCGGTTGGTGCAGGTGTAACCGTCGGAGAATATTTCAGGGCTCGTGTCAGAGGCATCGTATTGCACAGTGTGAAATACACGCGTGCCGAAAAAACATGTTCTAGTTATTTTGAAGACCACAGTGGGAATGTTTTTCAGGTTCAGGGTGTCTTTGCCGCAGGGACAACGATATTATTGTTATGCCAGGAAGTTATTCGTGAGCAGTATTTTTTACCTTTCATGTACAGCATTGAGCATCCGCCAGTACATGTAGGGCAGTGTCTCTGGCGTGAAAGCAACGTGGCTTCGCCATGTGTTCTTGTCAATCGAGGGGGAACATTTGTTTTAGCGAAAATTCCAAATGTTTTTGAAAGTGACTAAATGTTGTGTACCATTTCTTGTAATATGCAAGATGTTTTTGCCAGTTGAGATGGTGCACCTTACAACAGTGTATATGTTAAGCCATGTGCATATGCGTATCAATAGCTCCTTTTTTTTCGTTTTAGTGGACAAAGTGTGTGGTCTAATCTTGGATACAGTAGTGGAGGACTGGTGGTGTAGTTCGGATGTTGGCTACTATTGTCATACATACTATGTTAGTCCATAGTTTCGTTTCTAAATCTTCGCACGCAGAAGTGATATGCAAGAAAACTTTACATGCTAACGTGCAGTCGCGTGGATGAAATCGTTGGTCTGTGCATTTCGTAGCACTCACTGGCATTGTATCGCTCATGGCATAATAGCCATGAATGTGCAGAGTTTTCCTTTCTTTTCCTTCATGGTGAGCTTGTGGGCTGCAGACACATGTCCTCTTTTACTCTGCACCTGTTATAATCTCACTGTGTTGATGAAGTGCCGCGTACTTTGATGACGAGGGCCTTGTCATAGAGATTTCTGCAATATTTTCAGCCTTCCTTTTTTGTTTAACCGTGATGTTGCTTGCCTAACTACCATGTGCTATGGCACTATACATATTCTTCCACTAGGACACTATAGGTAAACTAAGCACAAAAACAAGGTACACTTTTAATCACTTGTAATGATCTCCTACCAAGAAACAGTGAAACGTGGTTTTGATGCGATTTGCTTGGTGCATCGTAGAAAATTATGTCCAGATTTTTCCAGTCATGTCTGGCAGTGAAATAATTTTCTTAGATATAACTGATGGTGAGCTGTACAAGATGCGCTGTGTGCACGGCTGGGCAGTATCGCGATACAAGAGTATCGCGATAGTATTTCAGAGATACTTTTGAGTATCTGTATTTCTGTATCGAGATACATTTGAAAAATGTATTTGTATCTCAGTAGTGAAATACATTTGCGATGTATCGCCTGTATCGCGATACTATGCAGGACACGGGTATTTCGTTACATTGTTTTTTGTGTCGGAAATGAGTTGAGGCGTGTTTCCAATGGGGGAATGACGTTTTTTTTTCTTTTTTGTGCCAAGACAAGCAAAGGCGCGCCGCCGGTTGCCGACAGATAGGGCGGCGATGGTTTCCCCTCAAGCACAGAATGGTCCATGTGGTAAAGCGCGCGACGCCGCAGACGGCAGAATCGCGGGCGCAGTGTTGTCGGCTTCTGCCGACGAAAGTCGCTGTCTCTCAAGGTCAGTGCAGCACGCCTAATTTTTTTCGGGTGGCAAGCCATTACTTCGCGACCCCCCGCGCGGATACCGCCTTGGAATAGGCTTTGCAATGCTTCGCGTGCGTTCAGTTATCAAAGCGGCGGCACTTCCAAAAGCAGTTCCTGTAGTCGCGGCGGAAGTGACTAGAAGATGGTTATCTTTTACGCGCTTTCAGCCACCTCTCCAATGTCAGGGTGCGTTCCTAATTGATTACATGCGTGAAACGGTCTTTTGTGTAGCAGGCTCCCCCCCCCCCCCCCGCCGGAGCCGACTTCGCCTGTTGCGGCTTTTTGAAATGGGTGCTGGTAGCGTCGGTGGTGGTGAAAGCTTCATTGAAGCCGACAAGGTCAGACGGCTGAGGATTCCGAAGATGGGGACCGACTTCGGATTCTGAACAGTCAGAACAACCCAAGTGAGGGCGGAAGTGTTTCGGTATCTAGGTGACCCGAGAAGAGATATCGCCACGCTGCAGGGCAATCCGGCAATGAAGGCGGTTCACTATAACGCGAATTTGTGCTCGCCTTCAGCGGTAGACAGACTTTCTTTCTTTCGTGAGTCTTATGCTGAGGCTGAACCGACGCTGTTAGAAGATAGCCCATTTGAGAAGCCTACACAGCAACCTTCCCAGCAAAGCAGATCTTCAAAATAAATGTCTGCTTTTTCTCAATTCACTGGTGTTCATTAGTGATCCGAGTGATTTGCTTAAAGTGTGCTTTTTCTGGCATAGCTTAGTTTGTTCACCAAGTATGTCGATTTCGGTGTCCAATCCTTGTTACTGTTGCTGTGAAATAGTGTATTTTTATTGGAATTGATACTTCTAATTATATAATTATTACTAAGTATGTACTTTGTCCGCCCCCCCTCCCCTGCAATGTCTTAATGACGCTGAGGGTACGGTAATAAATAAATAAATAAATAAATAAACTGAACTTTGCGATGCGCTGTAACTTTAATTACAACATTATGCTGCACTAATAGGTGTCCTTGCGTAGTATGAGCATCCTTGAAATAAAAAAAGTATTCCAGTATCTGTATCGCTGTAATTGTATTCCGGAATACTTTTTTCGTCTGATTGCAAAAGTATCTCCGAAATATCCCGTTACGTTAAAGGCAAATGTATCTCAGTATCTGTATTTTAGGCTTCCAGTTCATGTATTTCGATATCTGTATTCCGGAATACTTTTCTGAGTATCTCTGCCCAGCCCTGGCTGTGTGTTCAATATGAGGCGGAGTGACTTGGCTTTAACTCTGAACACTGATGACTAGCCAGTCTTCAAATCCAGCGAAGGCTCAGTATGGCCGATCTAAGTCTCACTGAATGAGTTGCCTGTGTCTCTTCGTTGAAGCAACATCCTGATTGGAGCAGCTTGGTTCAGCAATGAACGTCCACCTGTTAACATTTTCTGAAAGGTCTTTGTTGACAAATACCAAGGTCTGGGGGAGATAACATGGTCATTTGGACAGCAAGTTGTTCACTCTGCTGTGGAAATTGTGTGCTGCTTTGTCGACTCGCGTGCACGAGCTGCTCTGCTGAATGCAAAACAGTTCAACGGATGCTATGGCTGTTCTTGGCTTCTTTTCTGAAAGGAACTATTGTCGAAGGTGGAAAAGGTTTTGCAGGAGCGGCCACCATGGTCGAGAGGTGCCACAATGTGGTGCTGTTGGCAACGTCTCTTCCCGCAAGGAGGAACTGCACAGTCGATGGCATAAAGGGGCCATCGCCTCTTGCCAAGCTGACATCGTTGGGTTTAGTCCGCGATATACCGCCAGACTACATGCATTGCGTTCTTGAAGGAGTCACCCAGCAGATCAGGGAACTTTGGCTAACCTCCACTGGCAAAGCCTTCTACATTGGGAACAGGATGGCGGAGCTCAGTGAGCGCATCAAGAAGGTTTGCCCACCAATTTCTTTCACCAGGCTGCCAAGGCCACTTTCAGAAAGGGCCTTTTGGAAGGCAACTGAATGGAAATTCTGGCTTTTGTATTACAGTGTCCCATGTCTCGATGGCATTCTTTCATCGAGGTAAATCGGGCATTTCGTGATGCTTTCTAAAAGTGTCTTCGTGCTGCTGAAGGAAACTGTCGAGGAGTCCGAGACCTTTATTGCTCAGAGATTGTTGCAGGGGTTTGTTCAGAAGGTTTCCGTACTGTATGGTGCAGCTGCTCAGACTTTCAATGTCCATCAGCTTCTTCACTGGGCAAAATCTGTTAGGATGACTGGACCACTGTGGGCCACTTCGACATTTCCATTTGAAGGAGGCAATGGAGAGATCTTGAAGTTAGTGTCCGCAGCAAAAGGTGTGCCTAGGCAGATAACTGAACGTATAGTTATGCACGGGGTGATGCAGTCGCTTAAACGCCTTGTGACTCTGCCACCTTATATGAAAAAGCAGCAGGCAATAATTTCAGGAAAGCGCACTGAGCAAAGCCAGACCTGTGTGTTAGGTGCTCCTCTGCCTCTGTGTGTTTTGTAGGAGAATGTCCAAGCACTAATAACGGAAGCTGTTGGTGCAGGTGTAACCGTCGGAGAATATTTTAGGGCTCGTGTCGGAGGCATCGTATTGCTCGGTGCGAAATACACGCGTGCCGAAAAAACATGTTCTAGTTATTTTGAAGACCACAGTGGGAATGTTTTTCAGGTTCAGGGTGTCTTTGCCGCAGGTACAACGATATTATTGTTATGCCAGGAAGTTATTCGTGAGCAGTATTTTTCACCTTTCATGTACAGCATCGAGCATCTGCCAGTACATGTGTAGGGCAGTGATTACTGCCACATCTTCTTCATTAATAGAATATTCGACAGTGGAGCTCTAGTGCTGTATTCAGGTGTTGGCCAGTATTCTCCTGCATACTTTATCACTAAGAAAACTTTACTCGTGAACAATCATGGGCCATCACCTTCATCCACGTTAGTGTATTTCATAGCACTCACTGGCATTGTATCTCATGGCATAATAGATTAGAATGTGCAGAGTTTTCCTTTCTTTTCCTTCATGATGAGCTTGTGGGCTGCAGACACATGTCCTCTTTTACTCTGCACCTGTTATAATCTCACTGTGTTGATGCAGTGCCGCGTACTTTGATGACGAGGGTCTTGTCATAGAGATTTCTGCAATATTTTCAGCCTTCCTTTTTTGTTTAACCTTGATTTTGCGTGCCTAACCACCATGTGCTATGGCACTATACATATTCTTTCACTGTGACACTATACGTAAACTAAACAAAACTAAACTAAACAAACTAAACTAAACAAAAAACAAGGTACAGTGTTAATCACTTGTGATGATCTCCTACCAAGAAACAGTGAAACATGGTTTTGATGCGATTTGCTTGGTGCATCGTCGAAAATTACGTGCAGCTTTTTCCATTTATGCCTGGCAGTGAATTAATTTTTCTGTGTTTGGTTGCCAAATAGAGAAGTGATATGTCTGGTGCTGGCAGCTCGTTTCTTGCGCCCTTCTTTGGTCTCTACTCTACTCAGCGGACAGAGACTGCTGAGTTCCAGTTCAAATGTGTTTTTAGTCTTCAAAGCTCCTGAGTGAGTATTGCATTATATAAAAATTTTGTAGCAGTCATAGTCAACCAGGTGTATAACACAATGTTCTGGATTGTTGAAATTTTCTAACTTATAGCCCATATACATTAGTTCTCATTGTTGTTTCTTAATGACAACAGTTCATGTGTGTATTGTAATTAAAACAAAATCCAGCCAGCTCCTCTTCACAAATACCGCCGAAACTGCAAAGCTTATGTTGGTGTTTCCTCGGGCTATAGTATATTGTTTTGAAGTCTTCCTTTGTTAAGCGTGTAGCTTCGGCATCTCTGCATGAACGTTGCGGTTGACTCTGCGACATGTCCATTCTAGCCGATGCTCACGTCGGGTGACTGTTTTGAGAAATGTTCACCGCTCTGAAAGTGGAAACTCCTGAACACTGACACTGGCATGGCATTTTAAACTCCACTTACCTCGTCATCAGCTCGTCTTGGTGCTTTTTTCAAAGGTTCACCTGTGCCTGAAAATTTACCACTCAAGTTTGTCTGCCCTGACATTTCGCAGCACAATGCAGTCCTTCCTTCTATACGAAGCCTCACTTTGGCCACACTGCGAGACCCTGTGATCTGCTCTGTACTGACCCCGAAACTGAAAGCCACAGCTAAAAACAGCGTTGTTCTGTGCTGACGTGTTGAATAAGTGAAAATGTGGCAATGCGTCTTTTTTTCTTAAATGGGCCAACCTCCAGTAAGCGATCTGATGACAGCGTCGTGCAGAAAGATGAGCCAAGTTCTCAAGGTCAGGTAACAGATGACGAGCTTCCCGAAATTTCGGACAATGATGATATTGGTCTGGAAGACGGGACAAGTGCACAGGACAGCAATCCAGAGATGGACAGGCAGTTTCCCGACAGCTCAGTGTGCCGAAGAAATTCCAGAAGATAGGCCAGACCCAGAAGACTGTGACGTCAACGATCCAGATGTTGATCTCTCTGAGTTGATCGCGGCAAATTCATCTGTACATCTTCCTGGCATTTCCACAACTAGGTTGCAAGCCATGCTGCTGGTAGTGACTTTCGTTGTGGCAGCTGGACTACCATGGACCCAAGTAGACGGCTTGTTGAAGTTGCTCAATGCAATATTTGGCCAAGAGGGTTTTCTGTCCACTAAGTATGGGTGTCGAAAACTTTGGGATTTGCAAAAATCTAAAATGGTTCAGGCCCACACGTGCAATTTTTTTACTGAAACCCATGGCCTCAATGAACGGCGCTGTTGCATTTGCTCTCAGGTTTTCCCACTTTCTGCACTGCTGTAGAAAGGGAGTTTTTTTATCCTGATGGACCTGAAGATACAGTTGCAGCAGCTTCTGAAAAGAATGGGAAACATTGTTGGCAACAACTTACAAAAGCTCGCTTCAACCTAAACGAATTAATTCAAGGATATAACAGATGGTGAGCTGTACAAGATGCGCCATGTGCTGAATATGAGGTGGAGTGACTTGACTTTAACTCTGAACGCTGATGGCTCGCCAGTCTTCAAATCCAGCAAAGGCTCAGTATGGCCAATCCAGGTCTCTCTGAATGAGTTGCCTGTGCCTCTTTGAGGCAACATCCTGATTGGAGCAGTTTGGTTCAGCAATGAACGTGCACCTGTTAACGTTTCTTTGAATGCCTTCCAAAGTCTGGGGAAGATAACATTGTTTTAGCTAGAAAAGAGCACCGAACAGAGCCAGACCGGTGTGTCTGTGTTCTTCTGCATGGGTACCCGAGATTTGTACCGTATCTTCCAGTGTACAAGCCTTGTTTTTTCCAAGGTCAAACGGTGCACCTGTCAATGCCTAGGTATGCGGCAGTATATTTCAGCTATTTATTATTTGTATGCTTCATGCACCGAGTAATTATTTATTATTTGGGAGAGAATATCTTTTCATATCTTGAATTTAGTTTTTTTTCGCGTATTTTCTTGTACATATTTGTCCTGCAAAGTGCATGAATTGCAGTTGCAATCGCTTGCAACCATCTCCTAACTACAAACATTTGAAACACTCTTTTGATGCTATTTGCTTAGCGCCACATAAAAAAATTGTGTTGGGCTGTTTTTGACTTGTGCCTGTCAGTGAAGTTCTTTTTCTGTTCTGGGTTGCCAGAAGTGATGTCTGGTACTTGCAGCTGGCTTGTTGTGCTCTTTTTGCTCTGCTCTTCAGCCTTATAACAGAGGCCATCCGAAATATCTCGTAATTTTTAATGGGTTCACTTAGGTTGGTTTTGGCTTTCATTTGAAATGTGCTTTTCATTTCCGATGTTTCTATGTGTCGAGCACTTTTACGTTGCAGTGTTCTGGGTTTTTGAAGTTTTCAATAGCATGTCTCTGTTACTTTGATTATTTTGCATTCTATTTTATTGGATATTCATGTATGCCTACAACAGTTCACCATGTTTGTATTGCGCTTAGAAGTACAAAAATTGTGCCATGCTGATGTGGTCAATAAATCCAAATGTGACTCTGCCTTCGTCTTTTTATTCTGATCAACTACTGTCTGCTTTCCAACGAATGTGTGTGCATGTACTAGATCTCCATATAGTTATCTCGTGCTGTCTTGTGCCATGGATGGTACAATACAAAGACGTACATTTACATATATTTATTTATATTTAGATTTACAATGGATACATCTACTACCAAAGAGATCATGGGGATCTACATCAAGGTACTCAAAACGCATCTGCCTAAGACTTACCAAATTTAATCTGTGCACCTGTTACGACATTGGAGATATCATAATTCTTTAGGTCGTCTGCATGACATACAATTAACTGCATACTTCATAGCACGAAAGTTTTTACTCCATCTAAATGCTTATTGATCAGATGCGTAAGTTACGGAGGTGGGGTTGCTTTGACCTCAACCCAAAATCTCTTTCATGGGACATTACTGATGAAAATATCTGGTGTGAGTTGCCTTTCAATGTAAATGTGCTTACTGGATTGGCACTGATAACTCTTATTTGAAGGTGCGAGATCAGAAGGGACCACGGAGGGAACGGCGAGATTATGTTCAATATTGGCGTTGAAGGAGTACTACGAATTTCAGCAGTTTTTATAATGTTTGCTTCTAATAAAAGGTCTGGTATCAAGAACACTAGAATAATGTATAGTTCAGAGCGCATTTAATATATTTTAATACTGCTTCCCTAAAACATTTTTGGTTTCAATATTAATATCGTAGTGATATATGTAAACAGTGTGATGTACGTATCAAGTCGCAAGGGGATAGTAACACTTGATGTTCTTGCAGCACTCTCTAGGTTGCTGTAGGTTTTACTGTTACATGTAAACAATGAAGGGTGAATCGACATGCAGCGAATGACTCCAACAGCAATGTTGGTTGCATCCCAGACGCAGAGTTTGCAAATCTAGTGAGCTGTGCTATCTCGTCTTGATAAGATCTTTTATGGGGTTGTCTTGCAGAAGCTGGGCGACAAAAACTTTTAAACTAAAATATGTTGTATATGTTTCCTGGCTCCAGTGTGTGGAGGGTATACTAACACTAAATGCCAAAGAAGCTAAAGAGCATTGACACCATGGTTGGAAAAGCTAATTATAAGTGAACGTACTGATGAGTTGACTCTCTCAGACTGAGCCACGAGTGTGAGCGCGTCTGGCTCAGTAATATTTCGGTGAGTTTGAGTCCGAGTGAGTCTGGTTGAGGAAAATATGAGGGAGTGTGAGTCGGAGTGCATTTTGTTGAAAAAAATTCTTAGTCGAAGTAAGCACAAAATATATTTCTTGAGCCCACCAGAACACATTCCACCAGAACACATTCCACCAGAACACATCCCACCAGAACACATCCCACCAGAACACGTCCCACCAGAACACGTCCCACCAGAACACACCAGACTGGGTCCGCGTTCCCACCAGGACACACCACACTGGGTCGATTTTCACACCAGAACACATCCCGCCAGAACACGTCCCCACCAGAACACACCACGACGGGTCGGTTTTCCCACCAGAACACAGCACACCAGGCTGGTGTATCCACCAGAACACGCCAGTGTGTTCTGGTGTTAACACCAGGTCACACCAGAACACACCAAACACACTATGGTGGGTTTTTCGACTGGGACGCGATACGCATATATACGCAGGTAAGAGTTTAGCACGGAGCTTTCATCGATTGATTACGTGCCCGACAATGATGCAATAAAGGTCCGGTTATTTTATGGAATTAGTGTCTTTTTTATTTCAGACTAATAATGTCTGCTGCCTTTCATGAATTTATAACAACTCCACACAAACGCTCAAGATAATGTAAAAATATAGGATGAGGTTTTGCGTGAAATTATACGACATAAATGTAAGGCACGCCGTCGGGATTAATTTTAGACATCTGGGGCCTTCAAAGCGTACCTAAATCTAAGCACACGGGTGATTCTGCATAAATTTCGCCCAAACTTAAAATTGCGTGCAGCAGCTCCGTTTTATTACTGCCGTGTCATTCCATTGTCTGTTTTTTCTTTTCTTTTTTCTAGCGACAGTTCGAGCACCGAAGTCTCAGACTTCACTTGGTAGAAATATTTCGCTGTAGCGGGACCACGACCATGCAATAAAAGGACATCTTATGCACAACTAAGGTTATCATGAACGGGAGGCCGCGGTTATACACCTAACAACAACGCGAAAGTGCATGAGCCTCGCTTTTGTTTACCACTGAGCCGATGAAACGCTGCATTCAAACACTATATAATGCTCCACATGTTTGGGACTATGCCAAGCGCACTTTGCGACGTGCTTGAACCAGAAAGCGGCACCAACACTGAAATGATTCTGGCGCACGAAACGTACGACAGCAATACACAGCACTTCTCGAAAGTCGCACTCACTGATCTTATTACAATGCGCATGCAGCCGAGCAAGCTCATTTGCTTCTGTACACCATGTTAGGTATACGTGCAAGCAGTTAAACCCCTGCTAACATAACAGAACAAACCGCCCTTTGAGAACGTGCAGGACGTACGCGCACATGCAAACACTACGTGGCTAGTAGACGACGCAGGGAGCAATCCATACTAGGCGCGCTTCAGACAGTAGTCGCCAGGCGGCGACTCTGCTCGATCTCGCGGCCAATACGTGGTTCTTCTGCGTTAAAGGCCTTCTTGAGAGTTGACAGACTGTGATGCGCTTGAGAATCGTGAACTCTGATGCGCTCGTGCACAGTTATCGCGGAATTTGCAATTAGATATCATTATTCGAAAGCGAAATAAAAAGCATGTAGGGAAGGGTGTTTCAGCTTCACTAACGTGAAACTTGTGGAGGGGCGAAGCATGCAGTGTGCGCAGGGACTTCCTGAGCCGTCCACTACGGCGTCCCTCGTAATCATATCATGGTTTCGGCACGTTAAACCCCAGCTATTATTATTAAATAATAGAAATGAAAAGACAAAGTGCAAATAACACACGCTCTGCCCTGATAGCGGTTATCACACTCGTCGGCCATCGGTGATGCACTCGTCTGTGAAACGCGTCGGCTTTTATTAGTGCCTTATTGAACCTGCCAGCGTTATCGCTGGTGCTCTCGTTAGCTCTAGAATAAACTCGGTTAATCGTGTCCCCCGCGTAATCTTAACAGAACAGTCTGAAACAAGCGCGAAGTTTGTAAACGTCGCGGCGCGGCCTGCGACGAGCGGGCCTAACAGTTTTTTTGTGGGTGAAACCCGATCACATCAAAACTAAAGAAATATAAGCGCACGACATCATCTTCCAAAGATATCGGAACGGTGGCGACAACTGAGAGAAATACTTTCAAGAAAAATGGAAGTTTCCCGTGGACGCCAAGTCTGCAAAAAGTGAACAGCAAGCGTAAACACAATGCTACCTTCAGATATCTGGTGGCATTTACAATCCTGTGCCAAGCAAGAGAACTCCTTTGTTTATACCATGCAGCAATGAAAAAAGAAGCGGTTGTAAGCAGCTATAGAAAGCACAAAGACAAAACCAAGCGGGAAGCACTTTATAATAATTCAAAGGTAATCGCTTTACTGTTTAAAGTGAGGTCGGGTTGCGTTAAAACGCAGTGACATAAAATTTCAAGCGTGAGATGTGGCCTTCACTCGATAGCTTGGTATGCGTAGTTTTTTTTTGAGCAAAGTACACGCTAAGGCAAAAGGCTGTTAAAAGGGTATGTGGTTCGTCACTTTGGGGACTAATGGGGCTGCCCCAACCATTAATCCCTTTAAGGACCAACGGCACCGGGTCAAGCAGTTAGTCCCCACAGATCACCTCAATGGACTAACATTTAGTCCTCACATTTACACCTTACCGGCCAACTGTTAGTCGCCAAAGGTCACCTCAATGAAATGAAATTTAGTCCTCACATTGACACCTTGCCGGGCGACTGTTAGTCCCCACAGATCACCTTAATGGACTAACGTTTGGTCCTCACATTTACAACTTACCGGGCAACCGTAAGTCCTCGCATTTGTACCTCGCCGGACAAACGGTCGGTCCACTCAAATACTCCATTCAGATCAACTTTTTATCGCCAGGGATGATTTTCTACAGTTACTCTCCGCAAGGCGTAATACTTTATTCGCGTGTTTCTTTCCGCGGTGAGCAACGAATGCCGCGGAAAAGAACACGCGAAAAAATATTTAGTCATGTGTGTGTCACTCATTTCGCAGTCAATGCGACAACGAAAGACAAAAGTGTGACAATGAAACGTTTTATTTTTCTCAATACATATGAATTTCTACTCTCTTTCATTGAGTTCACTGCCAAATGTGCAATACAGGTCTAGCCGCGTTTTCATATCTTGCATTGTACGCGCCAGAGCACACAGCATTCTGCTCGTTGTGGACAACGGCTGCGTCCTGCAAAACGCAAGAATATTGCAAATAGTTACTCGCACGTGACAGCGAGGGTGAAGACACACGCATGTTGCAAATACGTGCAAAGTGAACTAATACACACATCTAAAATACGGCATGCAAATAATTTCACCCCTGCAAAGCACAAAAACATTGCAAATATTCAGAGTGTCACGAGTGTGCATATTCGAATGGACTTCTTTGAATAATCAAATGCCAAGCGAATTTGCGCCAAGAGAAGACGTCGCGAGACAGTGCGAATTCGAAGCCGCCCCCGTAAGCGGGCCACCCTAAACTTACAGGAGAACATGAAGTTGCCCCCTACGCGGTCCCCACGGTCCCGGCGCCGGGCAAAGGTCAGTGTACACACCGTGCGCACCGGCGCGGCAGGAAGAAAGGCTCCTCTCCTACAGTTGACCCCGAAGGAATCTCGGGAGAAGGATTTCGATGAAGACGACCTAGAGCTCGGGCCAGTCGAAACCTTGGCTCGGGTGAAAGAAAGATGCGCTGTAACTCCGTCTGGACAGAACAAGCATTGGCTACGCTCCGGTCCCTGGTTTCAAGTCGTTCCCCCGGCTACGCTCCAAGGGCTCCAGCAAGTGTGAAGTGCGACATCGGACGCCAACTACCACTAACTTAAATAAATTCGGACTTTATTGTTTTCAACGTGCAGCGAAATTAGTTTGCGATTTGGACTCTTAATGTAATGTAGATGACAGTACCTTTGTTGTGTGTATTTATTTTCTTGCTTGTTCAAAACGTAAGTAGTTGAAGTGAAATGTGTGCGTGTCCATCCCTCTGGTTTCCTTCGCTTTACGGACGGTGACACAGCGACACGTCACAGAGAGGATGAAGACGCACGCAGAAGGTCAATACGAGCAAGGTGAAATAAAAACACACGTCTACAATATAGCATGTACATGATGATGTCATATATCAAAGACGCATTTCAACCCACATAGCGCGACGGTTGAAATGCAGCAGCCGCAGCCATCACGCCGAGGCGCCGCGATCCACCGTTCCGCCAACGCGCCGACGAGTTTAATGCGAGCGGTGTCGTACAGCTCGAGCAAGCCCGTCAGCCACCGAAGCCGCCAGCGAATCTCGAGCAGAATGGCGAGCGAACGTGGAGCCGCCGCCACGAACGGCGCCGAGCTCCTTACGAGCAAGCGTGAGGAAGCCGACGGTAATGGCGACCAATTTCCACAATGTTCCTCGAGCGCGCAGCAGTACAGCGAGCGAACGTGGGGCCACCGCCACGAACGGCGCCGGGCTGCTTGCGAGCGAGCGAAGGGGAAGCCGACGGCAGTGGCTACCAATTTCTGCAGAGTACCCAAGCGTAGCTATACAGTCGGCTAGCTGAAGCACCCGCCAATCCATGCCGACAATCCATGCCGACATAAGGGGGAAGACTGCCCCAAGCGAGGAGAACGGTTAGTTTCCTTGACAACGGTTTGCACACGGAACGTATCTCTGCACACGGCCTGCATCTCCCGCGTGGTTCATCCCTTTGCAGAGTAACAGGTTTGCACACGGCATGCACCCCACTGCGCTTGCTCCTCAACGGTCTATCCGTTCATCGCGCGCGCCTATTGGGCTCCGTACTTCTCTTTCGGGTAATTTTGCCTTAGAGTGTATGAACTGTGTTGGTTACGTAGAACTTATTTTTTTTAGGGCAAAGAGCGTGCGAAGGCTAAGCAGAGCATTCAGCACCCTGCGACATCGACAGTACTATGACGCGTTCAGCGGGCCCCCAGGTCCCGCCCAAGGCGCCGAGTGACTAGGGCGCTAGTAATGACTACATCTACGACCTGGGTGTTGTCATCGTAGTGCTAAAGTCACTGAAACGGGAGAAGTACCGCGACCGTCCTGCCCACCACCATATTTGGTCCAGCGCGGCCGAACCTACGGCGGTGCGGTGTTGATTTCACGCGGAGTATCGCATGTTTTACGCACTGCGTGTGCTTCTGCAGCCCCAAATGGAGCATACCGTTGTTCTCTAACTCATTA